>NC_065508.1:1187322-1198370 GCF_006386435.1 Epinephelus moara | reverse complement strand
CCTGTGGTTGTATGACTCCGCCCACCAGCCCACCCTGTGGTTGTATGACTCCGCCCATCAGCCCACCCTGTGGTTGTATGACTCCGCCCATCAGCCCACCCTGTGGTTGTATGACTCCGCCCACCAGTTCAGTGCCTCTGACAGTCTCCATCTATGTCAGTGAGAACATGGATGCTTCACACACAGATCTATCAATCAGGTCTGAACCCACGGCCCAGTGCCCCCCCACACACCCCTGGATGTGAAGCCTCTCCAGATTTTTACAAACAAAACATGGCATACATAAAGTACGATGTTTGGTGATAAATCTGATGTGACAGAGAAGCTCTGAAGCTGAAGCCTCATGTGAGATGAGAGAGAGAGCTGATGACATAACAGCCAGTCACAGCCGAGCGTCCCTCTGAGCGTCCACACCAGCCTGTGTTTATCCTGTTTTATGTCCCACTGCTTCTATAAAACCAGAGAAGAAGAAATACAGCACCAACAGTCCTGAGTGCTGGTGCAGTGTGTTTATCATCAGATCAGACCACCCTCACTCACAGACAGGACCACACTGTGACACAGTGACTGTGACATCACCTCTGTGACTGTGACTTTATTGTCATTAACTCTTTGTGTGACACATTTGTGAATGAATCTCCCCCACAGACAGACAGGGAGAGAGCAGGCGGCTTATTGTGGGAGTTAACCCTTTAAAACAGTAACCTCGAGTGAGAACATTCATTCTTTGTCACAGAGAGCTCGGCCTTCTGTCTCCTGTTTCATCACAGCATTACGTTACCTGACCTAACACGCCGTGCAAATGTAGTAATAACACGCAGTGGTGCCAGTATTTCCTGTAATGGCTGCAGAACACTATAGTTGAATCGATCTAAAGTAAGAACCATAACAACTCGAACATTCACTCTTCTGCAGCAGAGAGCTCGGCCTTCTGTCTCCTGTGTCGTCACATTATATGTTCTTGATGATTTCATTATGTCACATTACGTGCAGTGCAAAACCACATGGAAACACAAAGTGGCGACAGAGGAAAGAACGATGAATGGATCACGACACCTTTGTACTCAGCACATTGAAATAATCATATCTCAAAGATTAAACACTGAACATGGTTCAAATCACTGATATTTTGTTTTCTGTATCTTTTGTAAGTTATGACACAGTGTCAGTGCCTTTATACATGATTATGGTTTATTGACCTCCAGAACCTTTGAGCACAGCTTGCACAGATGTTAGTGATGTGAAGCATTGAAGATACTCCAGGATATGACATCACAATAAGCAGAAATACCAGTGTAGGCAGTGGAGGACTGTTTCCACTGCAGAGTTCAAAGGGTTAAGATGAACAGGTGACGTTGATCAGTTATGACACGTCTGCAGTTTGTTGAGTCGTTCGAACAAACGTCACAGAAATCAACAGAACAGAAGAATTAAAATGTTCTAACGTGAAGCATCAAGTTCTTTTTACCAGCCGAGAGTTTTACTGGCAGAAATAAAAACTAAACCTCCTACGAGCTCCTCAGTCTCTGATGCAGTGTGTGTGTGTGTGTGTGTGTGTGTGTGGGTGTGTGTGTGTGTGTGGTTAATGTAGGGGTGTTATAGATTTTAACTGTTATGGATTTTATTTGGCTCCATGCACCGATGCACTGTGATTAAAAATCTGCTGTGTGAGCAGGAGGCTGGACTATACTGCAGTGTGTGTGTGTGTGTGTGTGCCAGCTTGGCTCTTCTTCTGTCCTTTGTTAGTCTTTTGTCCGCTGCCTTCACGGACTGTTGTATCAGTGGTGTATTTCAGGTTCCAGCCCATCGGTTCTGCGATCGTTGATCCATCAGGTTTGTGACTGATTTCCTGTCAGACGACAGTTTCACCTCACGTCACTTTACTGGGTTTGTTTTTAACATGTAATCTGCCACATACGCAGAACAACGTGCAGTGAAACTGTTTTTTTGCAGCTCAACTATCAAAGAGAGAAAGTGCCAAAAAGCCCCACTGACTGCCATCCTGCAGCCATGCTTTAAAACTCTGATGGTACGTTCAAGTACACTCCAAAATCTGTAGATGTTCAGAAATGGTGTTAAATGTACAGATTTGAGCTGAAGAACATTTCAACAAAAGACTTCATGATTTTCTTTGTGAAGTCTGGTGCTGCGTTCAGGAGCAACCACAGGCGTAAATGACAGACACTGTATGTGTGGTCATTTTGACGGATGTTTTTAATTCATGGTGAAAAACGGCAGATTTGTTCACATTAATACAAATAACAATCAATTTTACATTAAAATGCAAAACGCAACATGTTTACACCTGCAGACACTCTGATAAAAGCACTGTGCTTGACCTACTTAAAAAAATGAAGGCAACTTTTCTCATCAGATTTTTTAGATTTATGTGGAACTATCGATGCATAAAATGCAACACAGTGCTGGAGACAAAAGACAATCAAAACATTCGTGATAGAGAAAAAAAAAATGCTAAAAAAAACAGGACTGGTCTTTGTTGAAATCACTTTTTTTAACGTAACAAATAATTTTTTTAAGTATAGTCAACTTAATTTTGCAAATAAAGCAAACTTAATTTAGTAAGTGAGTCAACTTCACTCAATGAAGTCAACTTTACTGTAAAATGTATTTTTTACATTAAGAAGTTTATACAAAAACTAGACTCGCTTGATCAACATAATAATCTGATGCAAATGCCTTAATTTTCTCAAGTAGATCAAACACAATAGATTTTTTTATTGTGCTTGATGTACTTAAACAAAGTGAGCATATACTGATATATATTGATCAAAAAAATACTGTGCTTGATCTACTTCAAAAATAGGGCAACTTTTTTGCATCAGACTATTATGTAGATCAAGCAAAACTGGACATTTTTTCTGTACGTAACAAATAATTTTTCTGAGTAAAGTCAACTAAATTTGGCAAATATAGTAAACTAAATTTAGCAAGTGAGTCAGCTTAACTCAATTAAGTTAACTTAACTTGAAAAATTTATTTTTTACATACAAAAAAAATCAAGTAGTTTATACAAAGACTAGCCTTGTTTGATCTAAATGATCAGATGAAAAAATTGCTCTATTTATGTAAGTAGATCAAACACATTTTTTTGTTGTTGTGGTCAATCTACTTAAACAAATTCAGCAGCTGTCAGATAAATGTGGTGCAGTAGAAGTGTCATGTAGCAGAAACAGGGAAATACTAAAGTACTAAAGCAAATGTACTTAGTCACTCTCCACCTCTGTAAATAAAAAAGTCTACTGTTACAAATTAAAGTCCTGAATCTAAAGTGTTAAGTATGTTAAAGAACAAAAGTATTTTCAGCAAAATACTTAAAAATATCTAAAGTATCGATAGTAAAAGTAAAAACTGTCTGAAAACAACAGTCAGGTCCTCACATGGATATGAAAACAGACCAGTGATCCTCATTCTGTGTCAAGTTCACACAAAGCTTCAGCAGTTTCAGTGTTTAAACCCAACGTGTCATCATTCAGCTGTTGTTTTAATATGTAACAGGTTAGCGCCCAGCGAATAGCATTGTCACATCGTGTACTTAACATACAGTTACGTAGGTTAGATTTAGGAAAGTAAAGTTACATAGTAAAGTTTTAGAAAGTAAAGTAGCTTATGTTTATATAACTAAACTTACGTAGGTTAGGTTTAAGTAGGCTGACCAAACGTCCTCTTTTGCCCGGACATGTCCACTTTTCAAGTCCCGTCCGGGGCGTCCGGGGGGGTTTTATAAACTGATGATAATGTCCGGTTTTCCGTGTGTTTGTGTGTGTGTGTGTTAGAGTGCGGCACGGGCAGCAAATTTCTGTCTGAACCCGAACCGAGCCCGACATTATTTAATGACCAAAGCACTGAGTTTGTGTCACACAGTTGTTACGGTTACAGGGTATTTACGGGCGTGCTCAGCTGTGGAGAGTGAGACCTCTGTGTTTGAGACGGGAGCGGGAGGCGGGAGGTCCGAGGCTTCTAGCGAGAGGAGAGGGAGACATAAAACAAAATAAGATAAAATAGGAAAAACCTGTCTCCCTCTTTTATTTTATTTTCAGCGTTTAATCAAGGCGGAGGCGGGCGGCTGGAGGTCCGAGGCTTCCAGCGAGGAGAGCGGTAGAAACAAACAGCCAATGTGTGTCTGTGTGTGTTATGTTCAGGTGTTGTCACGTAAATAACAGTGCCCAAGCAATAAACAGGACAGACAATAGGATTTTATTTATTTTTACACTACATTTTCACTGAAAGCTGACCGAATCCGACCCGAGCCCGAATACAATTTATAGCTACATTTTTGACCAAACCCGGCCCGACCCGTCGGGTACCGTCGGGCTCGGATCGCCACACTCTAGTGTGTGTATGTGTCCCCTATTGGGGCCTATCTGAATTTCTGTCTTTGAGAGATATTATTTTGTAATATAACTGAATTTTCTATCCATACATATAAATTTTAAATATATTAAAATTATAAGGCATCTTTGAGTAAACTGCGAGTATCATTTAAGTAGGCTATGTCGTGGCCGGCCGAGTGTCCTCTTTTTTGGAAATCAAAATATGGTCACCCTAGGTTTAAGAAAAGAAGCATGTTTTGGCATTGCCACATTAAGTACTCAACGTTAACTTACATTGGGGAAGTTTTGGAAAGTTACATAATTGAGGTTTATATTAGTTAAGTTATGTAGGTTATGTTTATATAAGTAAAGTTACGTAGTTAGGTTTAGGAAAGTAAAGTTACGTAGGTTAGGTTTAGGAAAGTAAAGTTATGTAGTGAGGTTTAGGAACATAAAATTACACAGGTTAGATTTAGGAAAGTAACATTATGTAGGTTAGGTTTAGGAACCCAAAGTTACGTAGGTTAGGTTTGGACCGTAATGTTACGTTGATTAGATTTAGGACAAGAAACATTGTTGGGTGTGGTCATGATACAGTAAGTGCTTTACGTAGAGTTGTGTCGGGGTTAGGGTTGACTTGGTTTCACACGGGACACAGACGTCGGTCTGCTGGGGGACGTCCTGTGTTTGTTTGACCATCCTGCCTCCTCACAGGCTGCAGCTCTTTATATCACTTCACTCCTGTCAGCACATTTAGTCACATGATCGCAGCCGCCATGATTACAGGGGTTATATATGACTTACTCTGTGTATGTAAACGTACCAACAGACCCCGAGAAGGTCCTGCTGCAGCACAACATTCAGTAACAACATCAAACTATGCAGACTGTAAACATAAACAATCATACCTGCACACAAACTGTCACAAACACAGTTTAACACGACTGTGGATGATTTAAATAAACTGAATAAACATTCTTCAAACATAAATAAAAGATTCTGAGTCTGATCTCTGGACGTCAGCTCGTCTGAATCAGACTGAAACATGTCTCAGCTTCTTCACACACACTCGAGTGTTTCCATTTTAAGGTCTGAGACAGAACACAAACTTCAGACAGTGAGACCTCTCTGTTTAATCCTCCGCAGCTCTAAATGTCTCCTCTCGTCTTTTAAAAGGATTCAGTCATTTGATCCTCTCTGACTCGTGAACACAGACGGCAGCTCAGAGTGCACAAACATCAGGCCGCGGTGAATACATGAATACTGAGCAGCATTAACGTCACTCTGTCACATTCAGACCTGTTGAAACCAGCCTCATGGTCTCTGTTGGTCCACTTTAAACCCTCTGTAGTGGTCTGTAGGGGGTCTACAGGAGTCTGTAGGGGTCTAAAGTGGGGTTCAAGGGTCTATAGGGTCTGAATTGGCCCACAGTGGTCTTAAGGGGGTCTGAAGTGGTCTACACGGGTTTCAGGGGGTCTGAAGTGGTCTAAAGGGGTCTGTAGGGATCTGAAGCGGTCTATAGGTGTCCATACAGGTCTGAAGCAGTCTATAGTGGTCTGAGGTGGTCGACAGGGGGTCAGTAAGGGTCTGAAATGGTCCATAGGGGTCTTTAGGGGGTCTGAAGTGGTCTGCAGGGTACTTTAGGGGGTCTAGAGCTCATGAGGTTCTTGGTGGATTAACCTGACGAGTGATCAGATCCATTTCATACAGTCATAAACAATCTGTCTTTATGCACTTCACTGGAGTCCTGTTGCCATAGAAACAGCTGATATGAAAACTGTCTCTCTCTCTCTCTCTCTCTCTCCTCCTCCTCCTCCTCCTCCTCCTCTCCCCACTTGTTCTTTCAATAAACCTCCGTGTCAGATCCACTCCAGCTCACATTAGCATCCGGGCTAACACCTGCATGATGCTAATTGCATTATGCTAATGAGGACTGAGTGTGTGGCTGTCGCTCATTAATGCTGAGTGCTTCCACACAGACGAGCGTCCCGCTAACACGCCTGAAGCCGCTCAGCATGACGCTCATTAGCACGATGCTAACGACAGACTGAAACACTCGACAGCACTCGAGCTGTTTTAAGTGACGTGGATACAGAACGAGATTTACATCAGTCACATCAAAGACTGAATCAGTAACGTGTGTGTGTGTGTGTGTGTGTGTGTGTGTGTGTGTGTGTGTGTGTGTGTGTGTGTGGTCAGAGTGGAATAAAAAGTTCTCGTTAGCTTGGATGCTGTTGTTGTTGAGCCTCAGTGTTGTATCTGCTGAACAGGAGGTGTTAGTCATCGTTGTCTCCATCCTGTCGGGGTCACAGAGGTCACAGGAAGCAAAGCTGTTGTCATGGAAACAGCCAATAAAATGACATCAGCGTGCGCTAACGTGTCAGTTTAAAACTTCGGGGTGTCTGAAGGTCGAGTCATCCTCCTTCTTCCTCTTCATCTCTCTCGGGTTGACATCCTCCTCTGTTTGTTATGCACACACACACACACACACACACACACGCACTGGGAATCGATGATCGACAGCTGTATTGATTAACAGCTCTGTGTGGATTGTATAACAGTCATGATGTCAGTGATGTGTTCACAGTCACGTTGATGTGTGAGCTCAGACTTACAGGACACATCAAACTAAGAATCAACAGCCGTTATGTGACTGTGTTAAACAGGAAGTGACATCATGAATGAAGCAGCTCTGTTTCATTTTACTGCTGATTTACACAGTTTTCATTAAAACTGGACTAATTTAGGTTTTTTAGAGGTTTTTTAAAGATTTTAATTTTTCTTCATTCTTCAGTTTAATAATTCAGACACACACGCACGCGTGCGCACGCACACACGCACGCACGCACACACACACACACAGGTGGAGTCAGTTTCTTTCATATCAGTAAAATATTTAAACACTTCATTTATCTTCAATGAAAGTGTCACAAATTTGAAACACAGTGCTGTATGGAGAAAGAAATATAATTTAATAATCATTAAATAAACACATACATATAAACATATAAATACAGAAACAAATAATAAATGCTGAAACATAAAATAAAGTTCTTGTTGATTTAAACGTTTATTTCTATAAGTCCTATTAATGTAGAAACTTTTATTTGTTTTTTGTGCTTTCATCTATTTAATTTCACATTTACATCATTTATACTCATTCTTTTATTTGTTTATGCATCATTTTTTTCAGTTTTACATTTATTTGTTGTTTTCTTACTAAATTCAATCTCTTGCTATCCAATCCACTTCATTTATATAGCACATTTTACAAAGTGCTGCACAGAAACAGAAATAAAATACTAAAGACAGTAATATAATCAAATAAGAGCAATAAATTAAAAACAATAAATAAATCACAATCCTAAAACGAACAGGAAGTCAGTGCAGCGAAGCCAGAATGGGGGTTATGTGCTCGTGTTTCTTGCTTCCTGTTAAAAGACGAGCCGCAGAGTTCTGGACTAACTGTAAGCGTAACAGGGCATTTTGATTAATTCCTGCATGAAGAGCATTACAGCAGTCTAAATCTGACGTGATAAAAGGATGCATCACACGCTCAAAATCATTAAACGATAAAACAGATTTAACTTTTGCGAGCTAACAATTGTTTAGTTTCGGTTTTAAGAGTTTGTTTGAGATTTTCAGTTTTTGTTTTGTTTCTGTTTTTGTTGAATTCAATAACTCAGAGACATGTGGAGAGAGTTTGTTTCAGATCAATAAAGAGTTTATTTGTGTTCTTATCTCTAAAATTTCATACATTCAGCTCTGTCTCGACCAGCTGAGCTGTTTCTCATATTTCAACTCAGAACATTTCTAACGTTAATCAGTAGGGGCGGGATTTAAGTTGAAGTTTTGACATGTTGACCTTTATTAGACAGTTGTGAAGAAAATCAAAAACGTGCAAGGCTCAGATTAAAGTATATCATTAATGTTATTTTGTACACATTATTTTTTTTATATAATTAAAAATATTTGCCCAGCAAGCTTAGCTTAGCTAGTGACTCTCCTGTTCTCTGTTGATGGTGGAAATTCAGAAATGTGAAAGTTAAAATCAACGAGAAATCGCAACAAACGCAAGGTTTGAAATTTGGCGCCCATTGACCCAAAGAAGCAGAGAGAGGAAGAAGACAAGACTGACGATGGAGAAC
Source organism: Epinephelus moara (assembly GCF_006386435.1). NCBI lineage: Eukaryota > Metazoa > Chordata > Actinopteri > Perciformes > Serranidae > Epinephelus > Epinephelus moara. The sequence goes on along the minus strand of NC_065508.1, from coordinate 1,189,891 downwards.
CTTCATCTTCTTCAACCTGCAGAGGAACAAAGTTTACACACTGGAACCTGTTCTGCTGTTTGTAAAGGCTGTTCTACTGTTCCTTTAGGAGGTTCTACTGTTCCTTTAGGAGGCTCTACTGTTCCTTTAGGAGGTTCTGCTGTTCTTTTAGGAGGCTCTACTGTTCCTTTAAGAGGTTCTGCTGTTCCTTTAGGAGGTTCTGCTGTTCCTTTAGGAGGCTCTGCTGTTCCTTTCGGAGGTTCTGCTGTTCCTTTAGGAGGCTCTACTGTTCCGTCAGGAGGCTCTACTGTTCCGTCAGGAGGCTCTACTGTTCCGTCAGGAGGCTCTACTACTGTAACTCCACTTTAATCTGTCCATCAAAGGAAGTTCTTAATCAAGATGAAAGGGTTAAGTAGCTCAGTGATGTTTATCTTAACAGTTTAATCTTCAGAACATGCAGCCTGTCCTGAGAGGGTCAGACTAATTTGTATCTGCAGTTTACTCTGACAATAAAAACACATTGTTTTTTCTTTTCTTATAATAAATAAACAAAAGGCGGGGCCAGGCTGAGCTCAGAGCTCAAACACCCTGAGTAAACACACAGACATCAAACTGTTGTTTATCTAAACAGAGAGAATTAAAGTTTTTCCCCAGATGTTCCTTTAAGTGCAGCTCAGCTCTGACATTATATTACTGTAACTGTGCTTCAACATAAACACAGAATATGTTTACAGCTGTATCGGAGTCTGCACTCAGATATTTTTGCCACAACAGGATGCATGATGGGAGCTCCTATAAGCTCTGTGATGATGAAGACGGACGTTAATATGTTAAACAAATAAATATATGAATATGTTGTATAAATATTTGGTGTGTTTATATTTCCAGCAGGAGGAATGTGATTAGACAGGAATGTGGCGCAAAATTAAATCAGAGAAGAAGAGAGGCCAAGAAAAACTGACCTTTGACCCCCCTCTGTGTTTTCACTGTGGAGTATATGAGAGAGGACAGAGGAGACAAGAGGAGGAGACAGGGGAAGGACACAAGAAGAGATGAAAGGAAGAAATAATGGAAGGAGAGGAAGGGAAGGAAAAGGTTAAAGGAGGGAGGAAATGTAACACTGGTAGGAAAGAACAAGATGGAAAAGGAAATGAATAAAGGAAGGAAGGAAGGAAATAAGGGAGGGGGAGTAAAAAAGGAAGGAAGGACAAAATAAGAAAGAAAAGGGTGGAAGGAAGGAAAAGGGAAGGAAAGTAGGAAGGAAGAACAGAAAAGAAAGGAATAAAGTAAAGAAAGAAGGACAGAAGGGAAAAGGAGGGAAACAAGATGGGAAAGGAAAGGGAGGAAGGGAATAAGAAAAGAACACTATAGGAGATGAGAGGCAGAAAGGAATGAAAGGGGAATGAAATAAAGGAGGGAGGAAAGATGGAAAGAAGAGGATAAGAAAGGACAGGGTGGAAGGAAGGACAGGACACCTGACAGGTGTTTAAAACTGTGTGTGAGTAAATAAACTGATCCTGATCCTGATGTCTTTGTGTCCTTAAATGTCGAGGACAGAACTGGAGTGTCTCCTGTTGCCTCAGTGTCCCACAATGCACTGCAACGTGGTGCATTCAGGCTCCTGGTGTGTTCAGGTGTCACTGTGACTCACATACACGAGGACACACTGACCTCTAGTGGACAAAAACACACAAGTCACAGAGAGGAAGAAGAAGAAGAAGAAGAAGAAGAACTTTGAACTGATCATTTGTAAATAAAATAAAAACAGACAGTTGTTTGAAATTTTGTTCACGAGGCACTTTTATTTTACTGGATTAATTTAATCTGAAGTCTTTAATTATTCTTTTACTCTTAACTTTACGGGAAGTATTTTGGTTTTTACTCCACTACAAATATTTGAAAACTTTATTTTGCAAATTCAGATTTTTGCACACAAACACGTGCAGCTGAAACAATCAGTGATTGGTTGACAGAAATATTTAAATGTTTTTTAATACAAAAAAAAATTCAAAAAAATATGAGGACTAGATGTTTTTTCCTTTAATTATTCTTTTTTTTTAAATTAATTCATTTTTCTCAAATTAATTTAAATTTCTCCCCTCTAACTACTTCTACTTTTAATACTCTAATATGTTTCCCTGATTACATACTTTGTATGTACTTACTTTACATCTCAGTCTCCTAAAGGAGGCAGGGCTGATACAAATTTCTATTACAAGTATTTATAGTATCTAGTATATAGTATAGTATAAATTCTTTGTTATAAAAATGTGAAGCTGACAAACTGTTAGATCAAATGTTTCTATGGTAACGGCTCCACATGGAGTCTGAACTGGTTTTTCAGCACCATTAATTTTTGGTGGTCAGACGTGTCTGTGAAGTCCGACAGGAATTATTCTCTGTTTTAGATATAAAATTAACCCGATAGTGTTTGTAATCCAAGTTTTAGTCAAGTTGTTCAAACAAGACCACCGGGTCAGCTACAGGTCAGCTACAGGTCAGTTACAGGTCAGTTACAGGTCAGCTACAGGTCAGCTACAGGTCAGCTACAGGTCAGTTACAGGTCAGCTACAGGTCAGTTACAGGTCAG
>NC_065508.1:1154613-1186516 GCF_006386435.1 Epinephelus moara | reverse complement strand
ATCAGGTTCCTCCTGGGAGAAGTTTGGCCATCTGACGCTGCTGCTCTCTTCCGCCATGGCGAATTGAGTAAACTCTCATTACGCCTTCGCACGGCGCATTTAAGGGCGAGGAGAGGGGCTCATTTGATTGGTGTGATGTGTGTAAAACCCTCTCCACGCCTTCTCTCCTCCCTCTTTCCGACTTGCGCAGGTAGGAGCGACGGAGGTGGGACAGAGGAGTAGCTGCGCCAGGGCGCACGGTGTGCCAAACTTACAAAATCCACCTGGCCACACCCAGTTGGCGAAGCGCAGGTGCGCTGCGCCTCCACCTCGCCCGGCCTGCGAAACTAGAGCCCTTGATGTTTATAATTATGCTGCGTTCCAGTCAACCTGTAACTTGTGTTTTTACAACCTTCTACCCGTGAACGTGCACTGGAACGGCAGTCAAACCTGTAACTTCCCACCCGTGAACTCGTACCAGATTGACGTACTCCCAGTTACGCTTTCTGACGTCACACAGCCCTCTAAACCAATGACCTTACTCCTCTAAACAACAATGGCAGCCCCATGGATGCGGTGTTGATGCAAGTGATACACGGTGAGAAATAGACATAAAATAACCCCAATGTTAACGCATTATTGGCAGCCGCTCTAACGGCTGGTTTCCAGTGCAAGAATAAATCAATACAAAATACGTTTCCAAACACACAGATAACGTAAAATAAAAGTATGATAGCATCTGTGATCTGATGCGCCGTTTCTCCTCCTCCATTTCACTCAAATGAGCAAGGAGCAGATGCACAGAAGTGATCATAAACAAACATAAACCCCGCACAGTCCGCCATGTTGCTTTGAGAGTTTGGCATGACTTGCCTGGAACGCTATGAAGTCATGAGTCATGACTTGAAGTGGTGACTTAGGGGCTCAGAAACTTGCCTGGAACGCAGCGTTAATATCGCAGAGATATTTTGTATCTAAAATCAATTGTATTTTTATTGTTTATGTGTTTAATGATGTTTTAATAATGTGGAACGACCTTTTGATGACCAGCAGACCAGTTTTCTACAACAGGTTTGTGTTGGCAAAAGGCTGACTGTGTGTTACTGAAGTTTTAAATGTTTTATGTTATTTGATGTAAATTAGCATTATTTGTTAAATTAACTTAATATCATGATAATTCTGCAGAATTACCACAAAACTTAAATCTGTAGCCAGGGATATTATTTGCTTAAATCCTTGAACTCAACAGAACTTTATTTGGGACAGGCCTTTAGATCCTTTCACACAGCTGTTGCTCAGTACACATGGTGTTCCAGACTTCAGATAACATATTAATAATGAATCATTCATTTGATCGAGCTCAGAGACAGAGAGAGTTTTGACACTTGTTTTACAGCACCGTGCACACCGACACAGCACTACTTTATCCTGTTAAAAAAAGCCTCACAAGCTGAATGAATCTTTTTTATGAAAACCCCTTTTGATTCTTCTGATCTGAGGACCCTTACAGACTGAAGGAGTATAAACTAGGGTGACCATATTTTGATTTCCAAAAAAGAGGACACTCGGCCGGCCACGACATAGCCTACTTAAATGATACTTGCAGTTTACTCAAAGATGCCTTATAATTTTAATATTTAAAATTTATATGTATGGATAGAAAAATCAGTTATATTACAAAATAATATCTCTCAAAGACAGAAATTCAGATAGGCCCCAATAGGGGACACATACACACACTAGAGTGTGGCGATCCGAGCCCGACGGTACCCGACGGGTCGGGCCGGGTTTGGTCAAAAATGTAGCTATAAATTGTATTCGGGCTCGGGTCGGATTCGGTCAGCTTTCAGTGAAAATGTAGTGTAAAAATAAATAAAATCCTATTGTCTGTCCTGTTTATTGCTTGGGCACTGTTATTTACGTGACAACACCTGAACATAACACACACAGACACACATTGGCTGTTTGTTTCTACCTCTCCCCTCGCTGGAAGTCTCGGACCTCCAGCCGCCCGCCTCCGCCTTGATTAAACGCTGAAAATAAAATAAAAGAGGGAGACAGGTTTTTCCTATTTTATCTTATTTTGTTTTATTTCTCCCTCTCCTCTCGCTAGAAGCGTCGGACCTCCCGCCTCCCGCTCCCGTCTCAAACACGGAGGTCTCCCTCTCCGCAGCTGAGCACCCACGGCGCACGCCCGGCCTGTTAAATAGCCTGTAACCACTGTGTGACACAAACTCAGTGCTTTGGTCATTAAATAATGTCGGGCTCGGTTCGGGTTCAGACAGAAATATGCGGCCCGTGCCGCACTCTAACACACACACACACACACACACGGAAAACCGGACATTATCATCAGTTTATAAAATCCCCCCGGACGCCCCGGACGGGACGTGAAAAATGGACATATCCGGGCAAAAGAGGACGTTTGGTCAGCCTAGTATAAACATCTTACAGGGTAATCCAGGAAGTGACACATAATTTGACTTTATAGGCCCGTTTCCACTGAAGAAGTTCCTGGTACTATTTGCGGGGCAGGAACTACTACAGGAACGTCCTCTCACTCGGCCCTCTCAACCGCAGTGTCTCCACTGAGAGAGCTGAGAACTGAGAGACTAATTATTTTTTTAACTGTCACCGGCTCACTATACATTATCCCTTATGGAAGGAGCTGAGGTGGTTGCTGTGTTTCTGGCGTGTCTCTTCGTTTACATGGCGGTGGAAGCTATGAACGAGCTACCCTCGTCTGGCGTCTGCCGAGTTTTAAAAATGACGGCTGTTTTGTCGCTTTCTGTTGACGTCACATCCCTGTAACCAAGCTAACAATATGTGGCACCTCCATACTGACAGAAGTTTGAATATTCATATTTGGTAGCACGAGCTAAGCAGCTAGCTAACATTAGCTCCAGCTGGTAGCCAAAAACCCAGTTCAGCCTCTATTTGAGACAGGCCTGTATTTGAGACAGGCCTTTATTTGAGACAGGCCTCTATTTGAGACAGGCCTCTATTTGAGACAGGCCTTTATTTGAGACAGGCCTGTATTTGAGACAGGCCTCTATTTGAGACAGGCCTTTATTTGTCAAAATGTGTAGCCACACCAGGCTGGTTAAAGGGACTGGGCGTTAAACTGAGCGAGAACCCTTGACAGTTCTATATAGAACCGTTTCTTTTAAGAGTAGTTAAAGAAAAGAAACAAGCAGATAAATAAACCAGAATAAACATGTTCAACATAAAACAACAGCCATGTGTTTACATCTTACTGATATTTGATCTGTCGTCTCTTTGTTGAGACAAATACAGTTTTAAAACATGTTAATAATAATGACTCCACATGTTTTTCTCTTGTCAGACGTTATTTTAAAAATAGTTTCTCCGTTAAGCAACTTCAGTCTGAGTCTATAAATATCAGGATGGAAACAGGAAGTAGTATCAGTGAGTCGTCTGTGTGACTCGTCCTCTCAGTCTGTCTCCGTCTGTCCGTCTGTCTGCAGGGACAACATGCTGCTCCTCCTTCACACCTTCACCTGCGTCTGCGTCCTCACAGGTGAGTCTGAAGCTCCTCCTCCTCTCCACCTGCTCACATGTTTCACTGCTACAACACCAGAGACACTGACGGCCGGCTGAATGTTCAAACCTGTCAGATAAATCTTCTCTTTGTCCGCCTGCTGTATCACTGACACTGGGACTAACGTTTGTTTTTCCTTTTTCAGAATAAAGTATTGATGGTTTTTAATAAAGATGGCAACAAATTATTAAATTATTAAAGACAACACAGTTCATAATTCAGTTTAGAGAGGTGTTCCTAATAAACTGGACACTTTCATTGTGTTTCTCTTTTTCTTTTTGAGACTTGTAAAGAGTCTGTCGGTGCTGCTGAATATGTCACTATATTATTTAGCTCCAGTTTAAAGAGTCTGTTTGCACATTTTTACATTTGTACGTTGTATGCGGATCATCTCAACGTTTCTAAAGTGACGTAGTATCTGAGCTGACTGTCACCAGGAGGTGGAGGGGATGGTGGAGGGTGTGACACCTGCCGAGCTGCAGATCACCGCTCAACACCAACTAACAGCTGAACTAGTTGTTTTCTGGTGATTTCCAGCCAAATTTGAATTATTAACCAAGTATATAAAATTAGGTTTTAAAATAATAAAAAGATGAACAGTCCTACTCTGAGACACCGTGTCTGCTGACGGAGTTGAAATGAAGAACGAGCCACAGACTCTTGTTAGGAGCCTCTTCAGCTGCACTCACAGTCTACAGCCCCTTAGCTCTTTAAAGGTCATTTTTACCTGTGCCATCAGTTTATATATGTACAGAATTTACCTGTTACACAGCTGTTTGTGGGTTACCTGTCGGCTACCTGACCCGGTGCAGGTCTCTTTATTCATGTATTTATTACACTGCAAGAGCTCGGAGAGCCTGGTGTCACTCCAAAGTCGTCGCAATCCGGCACTTGGCACAACCAACAAAAAAAGGCGTCCATCAACATCAGCATGATATGCAGCTGGTTGCCGTTATAGTTTAACGGTACAAAAGTTAAGGCAGCGAAAAGTCTGAGTTGTGCGGGTGAGAGGGGTGGTGGATGGATCCAACAAACACTGACTTTCACCAGAAGGCCGCTGTTCACTTCCTGTAAGATTGTAAAGCCAAACCCTGTTCTTTTATTCCTAAACCCAACCACGTGTGTGTGTGTGTGTGTGTGTGTGTGTATGTGTGTTGGCTAAACCCAACCACGTGTGTGTTGTTGAAGGAAAAAAAACATCAGTTGGTGGTGTTGTACTGACGTAGTGCTTTTATTTTGAAAGAGACTGTATCAAACTGTACATTTCCTGTGAAAACAGAAGTGTATTTTGAAAACAGACAATGCATGTAACAGGCTGAAGTTGACACGGCGTCCCAGAACGTCAACAACCAACACACCCAGGGTACCTTGGACGTCATATGTGGAAGTGGAAAGTCCATGACCAAACATGGACATGTGACGAGGTCACAGTGAGAGTGTGTTGACTCAGAGAGCTCGTGGGACGTAGCAAAGTCGCAGAGGGCCAAACAAAACAGCACTGATGCTATGCGCCTCATAAGTGTTTACACAGTGGGGGAGGGGAGATGTTCAGGTCGACTCCAGTGTGACATCGAGCAGAGTTTTAGGTGCCGAAAAGGTCCTGGACACAGAACTGATGAAAAACAGTTTGACTCCACACTTCAGAGTCTGTTCACATGATTTCAAACAGTATTCAACATGTTGAATGTGTTGAGAAAGAAATCACTAATTTAACTTTACCCGGACTTTAACGAGGACGACGTGAATCTTCAGCAACAACATCGTTTAAATGAAAGAAGTTTGAACTGGTTACTGATCTCAGATCTGTGGAGGATCATGTTGAGGAAACAGGTGAACACACGTGGAGTTTAATCTTTCCCCCTGCTGTCAGTCTTAGCTGGAGTCACCACATCCTGGACCTGCTGCATCTGTCCTGAAGCATCTGGAGACAGACAGATAATGGCTTCACGTGATGTGTCATACACGATGTCTGTTTGAGGCTCGATATCTCCCTGATGGATCTTTGATTGTGAAAGTCTCCCCTCGCTCTGACACGTGATGACTGTACACAGACGATGGAGGTTTTTCTCATTCACTTCAATACAGATTTGATCACAGCAGCCTCTGGTGGACGTCAGAGGAACTGCAGCTTAAAGGAACAAACACTGTTCACATCTCAATGATTGAAGTCCACCAGCAGCTCTGGTCTCATAAGTCTAACAGATTATTTTGTGTATCTGTGTTGTGTCAACAGCCGGAGTGTCGGCGGTCACCACGGAGACGGTGGTGGGCGTGGCTGGCAGGAGGGTGACGCTGCCCTGTCGCTCGGAGGCGGTCGGTCAGAAAGGAGTGGACGTGTGCTGGGGGAGAGGAGAGCCGTCGCTCTTCACCTGCCACAACACCGTCATCAACACCGCTGGAGATCAGGTCCTATACAGGAAGTCATACAGGTATGACGTCACAGGTACAGGTCGTCAAACAGCTCCTGTTTACAGTGTACTCATGGATATACAGACAACTGTCACGCTCCATCTCCTTCACTGTTCAAATCACACATCATGATGTGTTCTGCAGGTACTCTTCCTCCTCCTCCTCCTCCTCTCTGACCATCATCAACTCTCGACCGTCAGACTCTGGTTTCTATCACTGCAGAGTTCAGCTGCCCGGACTGTTCAACGACCAGACGTCCACCGTCCACCTCATCATCATCAACCGTATGTTCACTGCCTTCATCCCTCAGGCACAAACTTCACGACATCTTCACGATGAGCTGAAACACTTTTCTGTCGTCTGCAGCTCGCTCTGTGGTCTCTGACTCCTCAGACGGCAGGGACACTGTGACCCTGAACACACCACACACAGCAGGTGACTCTAAAATGTCCTTCGTATCAATAAATAAATAAATACAGGACTAAACAAAGAAATATGGAAATAAATAAATACATTAAGAAAGTATAAAAAATATAGTAATAAATAAGTACAAAAAAACAAATAAATGATTAATTGTATAAATAAATAAATTCATTAATAAATAAATACATTTGAAAAACAATACAGGAATAACAAATATAAATATAAATATACATAAATACATGTATAAATAACTAGAAATAAATAAATATGTGTTAAAAGTAATATAGAATTAATACATTTTAAAAATTAGTGCAAATGTTGAAATAAATGTGGAATTAAATAGATAAATGTGTAAATAAATAAAAGTTTAGAATTTTCAGGACACAACAGGACAGGACCAAAATATCTTACATTTATTTCTACATTCTGTTAACCTATATTTATTTATTTATGCATTTACTTCTGCTTTAATGCATTTATTTATTTATTTATTTATTTATGTGTTCCTGTACATATACATATATATATGTGTGTGTGTGTATATATATATATATGTATACAGTTATTTATTCATTTATGAATTTATATATTTTTATATCTATCGATGTATTTATATTTAGCCTATTTATTCCTTTTTTATTTATACATTTAATTTTTTTTGTATTTATTTCTGTATTTATTTATTCACTTTAATTGATATTTTATTCAACGTCTGTCCTTCATATCTCGTCTGACTGGCAGGTTATGACACAAGAGACATGACCGAGGTGACAGGAAGTGATGTCACAGGGGAAGACACCACAGGGCCAATGGTGGCGCTGGTTCAGGTAACAAAGATAATAACCTTTGGGTAAACAGTTTTGTTTATCGGCAGGTGGAAATCAAACTGATGACTGTACAGACATAAATATAAACACAGATATAAACACTGAGTCACATGAGACTGATGTTCGTCATTATTTTAATGTTCTCACTCTCATGAACACATTAATTAAACCTCTGACGGACTTTGAGACTTGTGATCGGACGTTTTTTAATTCTTGTCATTGAGTCGTGGTTACTGTGGCAACACAGATGAGTAAACATGTCCTCACTCCTGTTTGTTTGTTTGTTTGTTGACAGTCGTCTGTGCAGCAGCAGGGAAACAGTCTGCAGAGCTTCATCGGAAACACAGTGAGAGTCTCCTTCATCATCTTCATCCCCGCACTGCTGCTGACCGCTGCCTACAGTCAGTACACACACACACACACACACACACACACACACACACACATACACACACACACACCTGGATGTTGGTAACCATAGCAACAGTAAGGTAACAGATACTGAGATGATAACAGGTGATTTGTTTCATGTGTGCAGAAGTTCGGAGGTCTGAGACCGTCAGGAGGCTGGACCAATCAGAGGAGGAGCAGGAAGAGGCGGGAAGCTCTGTGTAGAGACGGACAGGAGGCTGGACCAATCAGAGGAGAAGGCGGCGGGCAGCTCTGTGTTACAAGTTCTCTCTTCTCTTTTCTACTTTATATTCTCCTTCACTACATCTCAGAGGGAACACTGGCCTTTCCTCTGCACTACATGTATCTGATAACATCTGATAACTTTAGTTCTTTACATAAAAACATTTTACATTAACACATGTGACGACTGTATGAAATAAACCATGTTTGTGATGTGTGACCATGAGGTGTTGTCTGTTCTGCACGGCTTGTTCAAGAGCACAACAAGAAAGACGATCCACACAGCATCCATTTAAACATTGCGTACTGGCAGGTGTACACACAGATTCATAAATCACAGTGTTTTCGGTGCATGTACATTTATACAAACACAAACACTGAGTGTGGATTCTTCACAGAGTTTAATTATCGAGGCCCCTGAGGTCTCATTTACAGCACCAAAGATATGTACTAAACATGTACGTGAGGACAAAAGCTCAAATGGCGTGGTATTTTTATTTATGTGTGTATTCTTTCTAGTTGTGCACTCTCAACTACGTGGCTCTCATAGTCACTTTCTTTCTCGTACAACACACTTGTGAAGCACAGTGTGACATATGTCTGTGAAAAGTATAAACACATTTTACTCACTTTACTTTAAAATCTAAATCTGAGCAGCATCTTTCCACAATGTGTCTAAAAGTACAGGACCAAAATACATGGGAGCACATATCAACTAACTTAGTTAACGTGCTAGCTATGCTAGCTAATGCTGGCAGCCAGAAACAAACATCTATCATTAATTAATTCGGACCGAATGCAATGATTGGTCGAGAGTCCTGTCTGTCTTCCCTACATGGAGGCCTCCGACTGGACTGACGTAACCGCCTGCATAACATCTCTCTCAACATCTGCTCTGATTTTGAGCGATGGCGAAGACTGACGCAGCTTCATCCTGAGCTAAAAAGGGACGAGATGGTCGCAGAGTTTCTGCTGGACAGGTATTTTAAGTTTGCCTCTAATGTAACATAGGCTATAATGTTATATGACAACACAGCATCCAGTTGCTAATGGCTAACGTTAGCCTACTGTAGCGTAGCCTCTGAAACATTAACATTATCTTACTTGTGCATTTCCACTTACTAGTAACGTTAATGTTACTATCTAAAGTTAGCACTGTGACCTTATTCTAAAACCCATCAGTCATCACTGACTCCGGCTGAGTTTAAAACTCCGGGGTTGTGTTTGACTGCCTTGGTTTTAGCTCTCCTCTTCCGTGTATCTAACGTTACCTTGCCAACGCCTATGTCTATCATAGATGGAGGGAGGTGGAGTTGTGGATGTTCAAATTTTTTCTAAGTGCTGTGTGAAATGCAAGAAAGGTAAGAGTTGCTTTAAGTTATTGTATTCAGTTATAATTGAGAAGTTGATAGCATATGCTAGCTAGCGTTAGCATAGCTAGTTAGTTGAAATGTTAGCTGTGTCTCAAATCACGTACTTCCGTTAGTATACCTCTGCACTATGTACTTATTGACGTAGTGCGCAAATTTCGACAGGGTAGTGTTGTCTCAACCCAAACACGGCCGTTGTGCACTCACCGGAAATGGCGACTGCAAATGAGCTTGTCAGCAAACTAGCATTAGCTTCCGTGTTATCGTTCGCGGTACCAAATCATTACAGACTGCTAAATGAACCCAACAAACAGTGCTGGCTTATACCTGACAACAGTATAGTGGTGCTTAGTGCAAAAAACACATGTATTTGTACAATGCAGCGACGTTCACGGCCGCCATTTCCTGTTTGAAAAGTGGTCCCTCCCCTTCCGCTACGTAGCCAAGATGGCGACCATTGAGGGCGAGAAGTGTCCATAGTTCCACACTCAACTTCTTGACCGTTTTGAGTGCACCATCCAGGTACTCACAGTGCACTGCATTTTTCCATACTGCTCAGTGTGAACACACTTATGCACTCACAATATTAAGTGTAAGTACAGAAGTACACGATTTGAGACACAGCAGTTGACTCCTCCCACCACTGTGAGGTGATTGGCTAAATTAAAAACAGAAACGTTTTTGACTGACAGGAGATTGTGAGTCTCTGATTGGCCACATTAAAAAGTGATTGACAGATATCCCGCCCTCTCGAACTCGCACATGCGCACATGTTAAACAGTGATGGTTTGTTAATGATGGTGACTGTTGTTGAGCTCGAACCCGCCGCCGAAGGGTTTTAAGAGATAAGAGATAAGATACACCTTTATTGATCCCACAATTGAGAAATTCCAGTGTTACAGCAGTCAAGGGGAAAGAGTCAGATTAAAGATTTCAAAATTTAAAAACGTAAAACTAGGCATGCAAAAAGAGTACAAAAATACAAGAAACAGCAATAAATAATAACAATAATAATAATAATAATAATAATGAGCAGTGAATAAAAAGTGAGCAATGGATTAAAGTGAACATATTTAGTGCAAAGTGAATATTGTATGTGCAAATAAACAACAACATGGGGGACACTTATGCTTATTATGGTGTCAATAAAGTGTCCATGGTGCAGTCTACTGTGAGCAGTGCTGGTTATGTAGCCTGACAGCAGCAGCAGGAAGGAGCTGCGATAGCGTTCCTTCACACACTTTGGGTGAATCAGTCTATCGCTGAAGGAGCTCTCCAGAGCTTTTATCTCCTCCTGCAGAGGATGGGACTCATTAGTCCTCAGAGTCCAGAGAGCATCCCAGGACAGAGCTGGCCTTCTTGATCAGCTTGTCCAGTCTCTTCCTATCTGCAGCCGAGACGCTGCTGCCCCAGCAGACCACTCCGTAAAAGATGGCTGATGCCACCACAGTGTCAAAGAAGGTCTTCAGGAGCGCCCCCTGCACCCCAAAAGACCTGAGCCGCCTCAGCAGGTAGAGTCTGCTTTGGCCTTTCCTGTACAGTGCTGTTATGTGATTAGTCCAGTCCAGTTTATTGTTAAGATGAACACCCAGGTACTTATAAGATGTCACCATCTCAATGTCCTTTCCCTGGATGTTCACCGGTGTTGGGGGGAGGAGTCTGCGCCTGCGGAAATCCACCATCAGCTCTTTGGTTTTCCCCGCGTTGATCTGAAGGTGGTTCCTCAGGCACCAGTCCACAAAGTCCTGGTTCAGTTCTCTGTACTCCCTGTCGTCCCCATCTGTGATGAGGCCGACTATGGCAGAGTCGTCAGAGAACTTCTGCAGATGACAGGTGGGGGTGTGGTATGAAAAGTCTGCAGTGTAGAGGGTGAAGAGGAACGGTGCCAGCACCGTCCCCTGCGGGGCCCCCGTACTGCAGACAACCAAGTCCGATACACAATCCTGGGTCCTGACATACTGCGGCCGGTCCGTGAGGTAGTCCAGGATCCAGGATGTGAGGTGATTAGCCACCCCTATGTGCTCCAGTTTGTCCCTCAGAAGCGCAGGCTGTATGGTGTTGAAAGCGCTGGAGAAATCAAAGAACATGATTCTCACAGAGCTTCCAGGCTTCTCCAGGTGAGAAAGAGCTCTATGCAGGAGGAAGATGACGGCGTCGTCCACCCCAATGCCAGGCTGGTAGGCAAACTGCAGCGGGTCCATTGAAGGGCCTACTGCGGGGCGGAGACGAGACAGGACCAGGCGCTCCAGAGTCTTCATGAGGTGCGATGTTAATGCCACTGGTCTGAAGCTGCTGAAGTCCTTGGGGTGCGGAGTCTTGGGCACAGGTACCACGCAGGATGTCTTCCACAGCTGTGGTTCTCTCCCCAGCCTCAGGCTCAGGCTGAAGATGGTAACCTGGTGACCTGAAGCTGACCTTCATGGACGGACTGTGGATGTTAACAGCTGGTCGTTAACATGTCTCGGTATGTGTTTGTGTTTGTGAACATGTTAGAGTTTATCTTCAGGCTGTGGTGTGATAATGATGATCTGTTGTGTGACTTATTGTGTGTGTTTGCTTCACGTGTATTTCTGCAGTGTGAGTCTGTGTTGAGTTATTTTAGAGAATAAATCACACCGTGGTCTGAGCCGCTGATAAAGTGTGAAACTTTACATCATGCTCTTCTCACACTTTAACACGTGTTGTGTTCCTGTCCTGCTGTGACACACACTGATCTGCACAACCTGTCCTGTGACACACACTGATCTGCACAACCTGTCCTGTGACAGCAGTTTGATAAGAACTGTAAATTACTGCACAACAACCTTTGTGTAAATGTTGCTTTGGCAGGTTATAGATTAATTAATATCACAGTGATCGTGCTGCTGGTGTTTTGTTGCAGTTCCGCTCAGTGACCAGCTGGGGGCGACACTGACCGCAGAATAACTGCTCTGAAGCATCATGGCGCCGTGTCACGCTGATCAGGGATCAATACTGTGTGATTACAATATCTGTGGAGGCCAAACAATCACGTAAGTATCAATAAAAAAATGGATAGATAAATAAATACAGGAATAAATAAATCAATATAAAAATAAATAATATAATAAATATAATAAATGTAAAATAATAAATGTCTCAATGAATACAGGAATAAATTAATAAAAGAATCAAAATAACTGTTAAATAAATGTATTAATAAATATGGAAATAAATAAATAAAACATTAAATGTTACATAAATAAATTTATTAATAAATACTACAGGAACTACTCATGGAAAAGGTTTGAAATGTTGTCCATGAAAATATGTGGGAACCCTGCAGCTCGTAGTTTGACCAGCAGGGGGCGTCCTCCTCTGTCTGTAGTCTGAATATTAAGGATTTAAAAACGAACTAAGAGGAAATGAAACAACAGTTATTGTAACGCTTCTTTACTTTGCAGGAAAACTTTCACTAAATATTTGTCTCTTTAATATGTATCTCATTTGATTATGACAGTAAATTATGAAATAAAATACATAAAACACTGTGTGACATTTTTAAATCTTCATTAGTCAAATCTAATGTAACTTCCACTCTTTAAGGACGATTTGGCCGATGGCCTCAGTTTTAGTTTTAAATTCATATTTTCTTCACCCCAACATCCTGACGTGTGACCGTCACAACCTCCGGCTCACACACAGACAAAATGGCTGCCGTGACACCTGAAACATAAAGTTATTAACCAAACATGTAAACAGTTCGTTGACAGCGTTTGTTACTCAGTGAGGAACCCTCAAAATAAAACTCTAATAATAATAATAATAATAATAATAATAATATTATTACGTCTCCAGCAGAAGCGTGACGGAAACATGTCCAGCACTAAACTGTGTCTGATAAATGCAGGGTTAAAAATATACAGTGATGTGTGTTTTATAACCAGTGTGAATGTGACATGTGATAATCAGGCACAGTGGGATGTTACATCAGAGCTGATCTTTAAAATCAAATCTACATATGATCCCTACACTGGCAAACATGATTCGTCAGAGCCCAGGGAGTGACTTACTTATTTAAACATGTTTTTAGAGGCCTGAAGAAGTCAAGTGTCTGAAATAAAGAGGCTGCAGCATGTTGGCTTCTCTGTGAGGCTGCACTGAGACACAGCGCTGCTCTGAGCTGAACACAAACGTCACATCAGTGACACTAACGTGCTGATATTTAGCAGGTTGCATCATCACTGATGTCATTTAACATCTTAGCATGCAAGGGACTTCTGGTTATGGCGGCGTGCTGATCACACCTGATCTGTTTCTACATCTAAAATTAAAACTTTTCAAAGGACCTCATTCTGCATAAAAAGTGTCACAAATGGTGTGTCGACGTGCTGCAGGTGAACGTGCTGCAGGTGAACGTGCTGCAGGTGAACGTGCTGCAGGTGAACGTGCTGCAGGTGAATGTGCTGAAGAACAGAAACAAGGACAAAAATTAGACAGAGGAATATTGGATTTCTCTGGAACGCTAACTTTTTAGCACATTAGCTAACGTTAGCTTCCATAGCAAAACAAACAAGTGTGGTCCTCCTTTGTAAGATTGGCTTCCTGTGACATCATCCATCCACTGAGTGAGAGCATACGGGTCGGCCAGTCTGGTCCCGTTGGTCAGTGTTTACTTATTCAAGTAACACTGGCGGTCCCGGAGAGTGAGTGACCTGACATGGTGCGTTGGTAAATTCAGTCTGACGCTCTACACTAAAATGAGAGCCCTGTTGGTGGAAGAAACGGAGCGTTATATTTCTACATGAATGAACCAACGGTTAAGTTAATCACACATTCACTCCGCTCGGCGCTCTGCTGCTCCGTCTCCACAGACAGAGTGTCCAGAGTGCGCTCTGCCACTCTGAGAGTGCGCTGCTCTGGATAACCCAACGCTACATTCAGACAGCGCTCCCAATTTATCAACGCTCCAGTTTGTGTCAGAGTGCGCTCCCACACTCACAATGAGTGTTTCTGAACGCACCACTCACATCATCTTCCTCCATCGTCTAAAACAAGACAACACAACTTGTTAGCTAGCGCTAGCTAATGTCTGTGGAGAACTGTTTTGCCTCCAGCTAAGCCCCGCCCACCAACAAACATGTCACACTGTTCACTAACAGTAAAGGGTCTGTAGGTCAAAACTGATTTTCAGCTTATTGCATTCTGTTTTTATTTATTTTTCCACAGCGTCCCTTCTGTTGGAATCAGGGTCGTAATCATTTGGACCATTTTTTCAGTTGGAACAAGCAAACTGTTCATCTGGCATTCACACTTTAGATCATGATGTTTTATTGAATTAAAAACTGAACTTAAACAGGAAATGTTGATAATTGTGGGAATTTACACCTGAAAAAAAACATAAAATAAAGGACAAGAATCTCATGAACATGACATGCTTCTAAAAGTCAGTTGTGTTTCTCTGGCAGATGAAAACATTACACAGACTGAGTCCAGTAACAAAGGAGAAAGAGTAAGTAAATAATAAATACAATCAACCACATGAAACTACAGTTAACAGCTAAACAACCAAAGTTCTCCCAGCGAGCAGGAGGAGGGAGGTGAAGCAGGAGAAAATCTGAAAGCTGAAATAAATATGTCAGAAGGTTTTACAGATGAAATGAATCAGGACGAGAGCGCAGCTGCATAGGGAGAAAATGTTCTCCTGGTTTCTGTCTGAAATGCAATGACATCAATAATTCAAGTGTTTGCCTCCTGAATAAACAATAAATCCTGCTAAAAACATGAAAGTGAAGTCATTACAGAAACAATAGAGGAGCCATTTTGTTTCTTGCTCACACTCTTGCTTCAGTCTGAGGTGAACCCTAAAACGTCGGCCCCGTCGATACGAGAAACTTTTCTGGGAATTATCTCTAAAAATCACTGAGTCTACGGCCGAGCTCTGAGCTCGTGGCTCTGTAAGGCAAAACCAGCTGGAGGGGGGGTCTTATATTAACATCTGCCCTCCACTGTGTCGTCCAGGCTCACTGTATTTGTTAGCATGCTAATGAGCTAGCTCACATGTGATGATGCTAATAACAAAATGCATGTTTGACTTCACGCTCAGTGAAGAACCATCTCATGGGATAAAAGCAGGATTCGTGCCATGCGGATCGTTTCTCTGTTCATCAGAGACGTAAAGTGTTTCTCCTGTTGCTACTCTGGAGAAACTCTAACAGGTGATAATCATGCGTCTGTAATAATAGAATAAAGTCATAATACTCTGGAGGCCGTTCTCTCTGTGACGATACTAAAAATACAGCAGTGACGCAGACGTGTCGGCAGACTGGAGTTTTACTTCCTGGAACAGTTTTTCAGACGCTACAGGCTGAGTAATGCTCCCTGTACGCATGGAAATAGATTTGTCTGTCCGCCTTCATACCGCCACACATCAATCATGCTGACACAGATACAGCCTGTAGGTGGCACTAGAGGGCGGAGTCAAGGTGACGGTGGAGGAGGTCGGAATATTGTACCTTTTAACAGAGGCAGAGTTGTAGACAGCAGCGCTCTGTGCAGCCATTAAATACACTGCAACACGTGGACGTTCACTTGGACTGAACAATGAACTGATTAGAATCAGGTGGTCAGAGGTCAAAGGTCAGTGTGACCTCACAAAATATGTTTCTGTCCAGAACTGATGAATTCATGAACTAATCATGACCAATCTTCACACAAATGTCTAACAGGATAAAATGATGAAGGTCAAAAGGTCAAAGGTCAGCTTGACTGCGACATCATCATGTGAGACATTTGGTCAGACACTCAATCTGTGACTCTGATCTTCTCCAGTTCTTGAAGTTGAATATTTGTAGAAATAAAACTCAGCTCTGCCTCACACGGCTGCGTCACAGAAGAACATTAAAGACCGTCCTCCAGGTGTTTCTATTATTTTAATATTTACACTTTATAAGAATTATAAAAAGACAGCTGGGAACAGATTGTTACAGGGTCGACTGTGTGGGTACAAAACATCTGTTAGTTTAACTTTACTGGACTGTTGGTTACGGTTACGATAAGAGGAGAAGTCTGCAGGCAGTATGTTGTTAGATAAATAGATTCAGTGAGGTGTGTGTGTGTGTGTGTGTGTGTGTGTGTGTGTGTGTGAGACATTCATCAGCTCTCTGACCACTCGACTGACTCCACAGGTTTCTAAAGGTGCAATCCGTCTTTCTTTCGTGAAATGAAATTGTTAGAATAATCTGTGCTTAAACATAACGGCAAATTAATTTTCTGCTGTCGACTTAACGTTGCTCTAAAATGTGTCAGAGTGTAACAGTGTTTAGTTTTCCATCGCGTCCATGTGGTCATTTCCTAACTGGGTCCGTCCCTCCCCTTAGTCGTGCAAACTAGTTTGTTAATTACGTCCGACTAGAGTTTGAATCTGATGTCTTTGAAAAATGCCAGGCAAGAAAAACATTTTTTGAGATGTTTTGGAAAATTTGTCCATAAAAACGTGCTGGAACCCGTAAAGATCTTTGTCTGCAACAAAACAATTTCAAGACTTTTTAATACTGTCAAAAGACATAAACAGAAACCGTCACTTTCTGAGACCTTGTCTCCACCAAAGAGTTTTTTCCTGCTGTAAACACCAGGCGCTCCTCAGGAAACGCCCAGCTGGGAGAGTTTGAGAGCGCTTTGGAGGCGCAGCGTTTTTGTCAGCTGAGGCGCTTTGGTTGCATCTAGCTGCGATGCTACAGTATATCCGCCAAAGGAAACACGTTGGCAAGATGTAGAGCAGAGCACTCGCTCTGGATGAGCGGAGGCTGAATCATGCAGGCAGAGAGGACGGACCGGCCCGTCTGTGTGAGATCATGAGAGGAGATTCAGTCTTGCCATTTTTTTTCGACCTGACGTGTGGTTTTTAGCAACCAGTCTTCCACACTGCCTGCGTGAGCAGTGCACGTGCGTCGTGGAAACTCTTGTTTATTTTTTTTCGCCGGTGTGAACAGGTCAGAGCAGCCACACTGCCCACGTGAGCAGCACCGCTCAGGCGCAGAACATCTCGCATATTTTTCTCTTCATGATGCAGTTTTCAACAAAAACAGATTTTGAAAATGTTTTTTTCATACTGACATGATTCCACCTGTCACTACAGTTTCGAGTCTTTATCTGTCACAGACATGAAAAACAAATATTTCTTTTTAACTCATCATTTCCTGTTTACAAAATAAAATCCTCTGACATTTCTGTGGGCAGAATCCCTTCATCTGTTCACACGAGGCTTTTTATTGTGAAACATTTGCAGGGCCGTTTTGTAGACGATGCAGCGGCTCCATAAATGATCCCAGTATCAGCTTTTGTGGAAACACATAAGTTATGTTGTGTTCGCTCCACCACGGCGAGTCAGACGGTGGATAGCAGACTTGGTGATTTACGGTGACGCTTGGTGCACTGAGTCCTTTTCCCTCTTTACCTCTGTCACTGTGATCAGTCAGTGTTCAACAGGCCGCCTCTTCATTTAGAATATTTTCAAGTTATTTAATTGACAGTGTTTTATTGCCGTTTAAATCAAGGCTGTTATACAGATATTTAAAACAAACAGTATGTGGCCAGAACTCTGGAACACTGACGGCCATATTGGCCATTAAGTAAAGGTCTAGCGTAAACCCTGCGCCCAGCGCCTCATCAAGCTGAAATACTCTGACCCCAGGAAAAAGGCTTTGGTGGACACAGCCCCTCAGGCGGGTCGTTCAGGTACAAACAGCAAGCTGGAGTTTTAAGACTGATCCACTCTGGAAAACATTTTGTGAGAGAAGAGAGGAGAAGATGCATTTTTAAATTTCACCAGCTTAATGTGGGCGTACTCTCACTGTGACTCACGGCTCCTTTGTGTGGCGTGGAGCGCGGACACTACTTTACCACAGAAAGTAAAGTCTGAGAACAAATACAATCACATTTGAGGAAACTGCTGACTGTGAGCCAAAACATCCCGCTGCTCCAACAAGTCTGTATCAAGCTCTGAAAATAGAGCTGTAAAAAGAAATCTCCAAACTAAAACCCAAGCCAGAGTGTCTTATTCACACTCGTACGTGCCGTAGATTTGTACCTCTGTAAGTGAGCTGAATAACAGCACTGAATCAGACTGGTCCTCAGTATTATGGGATGTCAGCGGAGCAGTTATTGGCACTGCAAAAATGGATCAGGACTCTAACACCAAACAGAAATAAAACTTCCCCACAGCTCCTCTCAGGACCGTCAAGCTCAACGTGAAACAGTCAAAAGGAAAGTATCGTGTGTGATTTGGTTTCAAAGAGGGAAGTGACGGAGTGAGCGCAGCGCCTCACAGCAGAGTACGTGACAGTATTTACACAGAAGGTGACGCCCTCTCTGACTGAACACGTCTGTGTGGTTGGTTTTGTTAGTTAATGATGTCTATTTGGCCAGTTCTCACGTCTTCAGTGGGTCAGTTTGACAACTTTATTTTAAGATTAAAGGACCATACCGCTGTTTTTACATGTTTCAGTCCAACAAACCACAAAGTGTCTACGTCATATTTCTGATGCTCAGGATCCAAAGCATGCTGCATGTTTTAGACTTGAAACTTGACTGAGACGCATCGCAGAGAAAGTTTGGTTTATTTTATCACAACAAGACACTAAAGTCCAGTTCAGACCAAAAATTCACAACGAGACGAGTTGAAACAAACAACTACTGTTGATGCTCCGTTCTGTAACGCTGTAAAAAGCTGGCGGTTTGCACAGAAGTGACCACCATGAGACGGCGTATCATCTCTAGTCAACAACTCTCTGTGCTTCTGATCTGTAACGCTGACAGGAAGTGACCACCGTGAGACGGCGCATCATCTCTAGTCAACAACTCTCTGTACTTCTGATCTGTAACGTTGACAGGGGTGACATGGCGAAGACAGCAGGCAGCAAAGAGTAATGATAGTCAGCAGAGTTTAGCTCAGGGTTGCTGTTCGACCTCATGAGACGGCCATGTTTATTGTTCAGTGGTGACGACTGCAATAAAGCAATTGTTAGAGAGCGGCACCTGAACGCCTCGCCATCCTTCCCTCTGCATTGCACTTCCTGTTATGGCTCAGCATGCTGCTTGTCTGATCCAGGGAGCACCTCCAGAGCGGAGCCCTCGGCGCCAAACAGAACTGTTTTTAAATTTGTCGCAATAAATGGTTCAAATTACGACGTGTTCCTGACTGAAATGTCAGTAATTAGTTACACTACTCATTACTGGGAAAAGTGATATTATTACTGTAAGGTGTTATTGCCCAACACTGGCAGGTGATGTGAGGTGACACAGCAGGAGGCCTTCTGGTTCTCTGAGGTGTGTTTGGTGTGTCTGGGCCTTCGTATGCAGGTTTCTTATCGTTTGTTGAACTGTTATATACATTTCCCTTTCAGTGTCGACAGTGGGTGAGAGCTGATGTTTGTTTGAAAGACGTTTAAGGCTGACAGAACGCTTTGGAAAAAGACTTGGCTGACGTTTGTCTGAAACGTGCTCGCGATTTATAAGATAAGTTGAGATAAGTTGGATAAGCATGGTCCTTTAAGGGTCGTTACGGGGGACGAACGTTATCAGTGGAACGTCCTCTGAAGGATATCTGTATGTGTGAATGACAGGCACATCTCTCAGCTGATTGGACTCCTCTGTGTGTGTGTGTGTGTGTGTGTGTGTGTGTGTGTGAGTGTGAGGTGTTTACAGCCTACAGTAACAACATGTCATATTTATAGTGAGTGGCACAGCGTTCCTTTAGTTTCGGCAGTGGGGATAAGGTGTTCATGCGTCTGTCCTCGTGTTCACGTGTCTTCATGCAGCTTTCTGCTCCTCATTGTCGTGTATGTGTGCGTGTGTGTGTGTGTGTGTGTGTGTGTGTGTGTGTGTGTGTGTGTGTGTGCTTCACTGCTCCGCAGCCTGGGTGCAGTTCAGCTTCCTGAACCCCGGCAGTGTGACGCGCCCATGGGAGTAGATGTCGCGGTCGGAGCCCTGGTTCATCCTCTTGACCAGGTTCTTCTCGTACAGCAGAGGGTGGTAGGCGCCAAGCGTGCAGGCGGCATCGTAGAAGCGCTGGTAGTAATGGCAGAGCTCCGTCTTCCTTCGTGACGGCAGGAACTCGTAGACGTGCACGAGCTCGCACAGCGACATCATCAGGACGGTGCCTGGTGGGACATAAAGGAGAGAAGAACGTGATCATATTTTTCTTAAAGAGCAGTTTTTGTTAAGTAACTGTATCATCTTCTCTACTGTACTTTACCGTGTTTCTTTATTGTACTTTACTGTGTTTCTTTATTGTATTTTACTGTTTCTTTATTGTACTTTACTGTGTTTCTTTATTGTATTTTACTGTGTTTCTTTATTGTATTTTACTGTGTTTCTTTATTGTATTTGACCATGTTTCTTTATTGTATTTTACTGTGTTTCTTAATTGTATTTTACTGTGTTTCTTTATTATATTTTACTGTGTTTCTTTATTGTACTTCACTGTGTTTCTTTATTGTATTTGACCATGTTTCTTGATTGTACTTTACTGTGTTTCTTTATTGTACTTTACTGTGTTTCTTTAGTGTATTTTACTGTGTTTCTTTATTGTATTTGACCATGTTTCTTTATTGTATTTTACCTTGTTTATTCATTGTACTTTACTGTGTTTCTTTATTGTATTTGACCATGTTTCTTTATTGTATTTTACTGTGTTTCTTTATTATACTTTACTGTCCATGTAAATCATATTTTACATATAAGAGTAAAAGTTAGAGGGGATGAACTCAGGTGTTCTGACACCTGGGTTTGTGAAGTACACAGATTCACTAAACTCAGATGGGAACAAATCTGTAATCTCTCCTCCGTCATTAGAGTTAGACTGTCACAAAGTTTTAATGCGAGCGTTGGTGTGTCACGTACCCAGCAGGCCAGAGGAGGGCGGGTTCTTCTGGATGGGCTCGGCCATGTTGTCTTGTATTCGTTGCCAGACCTGCCACTCAAAGCGAGGATGCAGGATGTAGAAGGGCTGCAGAGGATGAAGCCTCCTGTATCTCTGGTACTGGGTGAAGATGGGGTAGTCTGTCCTGTTGTACCACTGCAGGGGGGGGTAACATAACACAAGGCTTCTTTAAAACATCGTCCTGTACTGTAGGTTTCTATTCTGGAGCTCCTGATAATAAACACAGAGTCAAACTGTGAGTGAAGAGTGTGAGCGAGTTGAAGGAGGAGACAAAGGGGGAGGCATGAGGTGACTTCCTGTCAGAGCTGAGGGCATTTTTTGTTTCATGTTCTGCCAACATTGTGTGAAAGCAATGAAAAACACAGAGCATGGTTTAGGAACAGTTATTAAAGGTTCGACCCTCTGGCTTTTATGTAAACGTCACCTGAGTGAGGTCAGCAGAGAAGGGGGCGGGGTCCCAGGCCACCAGGGCACCTGAGCTGTACAGAGAGCTGGACAGGAAGCGATGGTCATCAGACGCCATCACCTACAACACAAGTAAACAAATGCCTTATATCTATCTGTAGCACACGCTGACTCGGACACTGATCTTAATACATGATCTTTAATAATCCCACTGTTTATTAAGAGACACAAAGTCGGCTCATTTAAAACCTCTCACATGATCAAACCATTTACAGACGTGACGTTAAGGTCATTTTAACTAATTATTATTAGCTGTAGAAAGATTTGTGATGTAAATGTTTCCACAGCAAGAAGCTTCTGAAGTCTTAAAACCTGAACTGTTGTGTTCACACCGGGCGTCAATAAAGAAAAACATGTGACTCGATGTAAAGACGTCATTAGACGTGAATTCCCAGCGGGCAACGCAACGGATGTGACGTGAAATACGCAAATTAAGGAGCGAGTAGTGCGATTTCACATCATGTGAGAGTTTGAAAAATCTGAACTAGTGACCAATATGCATCACAATAGCCAATCAGCATTGAGATCCTCCGGGGACGTTTGACGCCAAGGACGCACTGGTGGAAGTTCATTTATCGATTCAGCGATTGCACAAGTGTACGACACGAGTCAGCACAAAAGTTCAAACTCAGAATTTTCAGTTCAGTATTTGAAAACCACGTCATTTTAAAATGAGTTAGGAATAAAACATATTCATCATTCAGTTGTATTTTTGCTCTGGTATTAAACCTTCTTTGTCCTCTGACGTAAGAGTCAGATATATTCCTGTGTTTAAAGACACAAACACATGAGGACTGTCTTCGTGTCAGTCGCTGTATGTATCCTTCAGCAGGTCAGCGTGTGTACCTGGGAGTTGATGAGGCGGATTGTGGTTTTAGAACCGACATCCTTCTCGTAGCCGGTGGTCGGCGCGGCGTTGAAGCGCAGCACGGCATCATGAGAATCTGTGATTTAATTATAACATTTTAAGAAGTGAAACATCGATGATGTCACACATTGTTTCCTCCTCTGTAAATAAGTTGGACACAAAAGTAGAAACAGTTGATGAAGGAGTTCACACGTTTGTGTTTAGCGTCTAAAACAAAACAGACTTATATCAAACATGATGATTAAACATCTCTCACCTATCTCTTTGCCAAGTCCGGAGTAGCGCAGCGACCCTGCTGATGACACCACAGCACAGCTCCTGTACGGCCCGAGGTCAGAGGTCAGCTGCTGCGGTGGCAGCTGTGCGGCCCAGGGCACTGACGAGAAGGGCTGGAGGTCAGAGGTCAAAGTCGTGACCTCTACCTTGTCCTTCATCTGGCAGAGAAGCTCAGGGCCGCTCAGCTTGGGCCTGCTGGACACACCGCCGGGGCCGGAGAACTGCACTCCGTACTTATTCATCGCCTGACGAGCGTGGTTATAATATTTAGAGTCAGGCTGAATTTTATGATTTAAAATCAAGTCAGATTTTATTCTCAGACTTTAGACTTTTATCTCTACTGAACACCAAACTAACCTGATAATTCTGCACCACCTTCCTCAGCCTGCTTCCCAGCATGCTACTGGACATCTCGTCATCCCACACCTCTCCCAGGAGACCGTGAGGTCCGAAGAACTCCGCGTCCCCCACTCTGCCACTCAGCT
This sequence comes from Epinephelus moara, assembly GCF_006386435.1. Taxonomy (NCBI): domain Eukaryota; kingdom Metazoa; phylum Chordata; class Actinopteri; order Perciformes; family Serranidae; genus Epinephelus; species Epinephelus moara. The sequence continues at coordinate 1,163,320 of NC_065508.1, read as the reverse complement.
CCCCCCTCCGCCGGCCTCCAAACAGGGTCTCGAGGGCACGCGTGAAAGGGCGCGGCAGCAGCCGAGTGAAAAACCCAGAAGGCTCCCGCTCTCTCTGCTTCCGCTTTGACGATTCCTCAGCATCGTGGGTGCGGTTCGGGGAGGAGAGGACGGGGATCGGACGGTGAGGGTCGCCTGGGACAACACCTGGGAGTTTCTGAGGGTCGATGTACATGGGCTTGGCTCCGCCTCGCAGCACCTGTGGGAGGCAGAGGGACGAAGATGACGAGTCAGGTAGGTCAAACATCCAGGGCTGGTACAGTGCTGCAGGGAGGACGTCTTGTTGTAGGCCAACCTAGAAGTTAGCGTCGCCTTCGTTCCTCAACAAAAAGCTGACGGGATTTTTACACTGGATTTTTAGATTACTGCAAAAAAAAAAAACTCTGTGGCAACAAAATTTATGATAATTTAAGGTTTTGTTCAGAATGATAATCTTCATTAATTACCACCACTTTTATTATTTCTGAAGTGTAAATTCAGTCGCCAGACATAAAAAGCTAACAGCTATAAACAAACCAGAGTCCTGCACGGGTCAGTGTTTGAAAACCTGTCAGGTCAGGGGGCATTAATTAAAGTCACACACTGTAAACATCTTTTTCTTATAATTTCTTACTGTCCTTTTAAATGTTCAGATATCCCATGAGTTATGGTAAAATAGCAAACTATTTTCAGACTGTGGTTCCACCCCTTGTCAGTAGGGGGCGCTGCAGCACCCTCAGCACCCACCTGCCCTTTGCAAAATGTGAAAGTCTCTTCAGCTCGTGTTCACCACAGATCTTATTTCAGGTGTTGAACCAGAAACCCATCAAAAACCAGCTAACTTCAAGACGTGAGAACCAGGAGCGCTAACATGCTAACTCGCTAACTCACTTCCTGCTTTTAGGACTCATTCCTGCAGCCGTCTGATTTCATCGACCACCTCAGGTGAGGACGTCACTCTTAACTGGACTAAAATTATCAGTGACACATTTTTAGTCTGACTTTTAGGACCAGAAGAAAAATCATTTTCTTTTCTAACTCAGTAAATCACTTTGGGTCACATGATGCAGCTAACACCCACCTTAATGACAGAGTGTGCACGAGGCTGAGCCCGTGTCCGAGCCCGGACTCCGAAGATGGCGTCGGTGACGGGCACGCTGTTTTCAGCGCAGATGGCGTAGAGCAGAGCCATGGAGATGCAGAAGAAGGCCATGCAGAGAGCTCCACGGCGAGCCCGACGCCTCAGACGCCACAGCAGACTGACTCGGTCCATCGCCGCCCCGGGGATCTGCAGAGGACATTCACACTTTAGCTACTGTCTGGTAAGTCCGTCCAACCCTATGAAATGTTCCCTACAAGTTAAATCAGGATTCAGGAAACAGTTTCAACAGCTGAGCTGCAGCTGATGAAACACCTCCCAGGGTTTAATGTTCTGATCGAAGTAGCTGAGTCAGAGATGCTGTTTGACTGTCAAAAGATCAAATGAAAACTAACATTCAATAATAATAATTCAATAATTCAATTCAATTCATACTTTATTAAAGACACATCTCAAGGAGAGGTCCATAGCACCATAAGAGCAAGACAAACAACATACACAATTTAAAAAAAAAAAAAAAAAAAAAAAAGACATTTAGGGAATTTCTTTCCATTTGACACAAACGTCCACTTGGATTAAGAATGAACTGATTAAAATTTGGTGGTCAAAGGTCGCTCGACCACACAAAATATGTTTTTGTCCATAACTGAAGAGTTCATACACTAATTATAACAAAACTTGACCCAAATGTCTAACAGGATAAAATAATGAAGGTCAAAAGGTCAAAGGTCAGCTTGACTGTGACATCATCATGTTTTAACGTCATATCTCAGGAACAGAAGGGGAGACATTTGGTCAGATACTGAATTGGTGACTCTAATCTTGAAACTGTGCTGATTGTATAGATCTTCTGTGTGTGAAGCATCCATGTTTTCACTGACATGGATGGAGACTGTCAGAGACACTGGACTGGTGGGCGGAGTCATACAACCACAGGGTGGACTGGTGGGCGGAGTCATACAACCACAGGGTGGACTGGATTCTAGTTTTCTTAGAAATCCTGTTTTTATTTGGCCTATTTATGGATAAATTAATCTGTAAATGAATTACTTTTTTTGTCTGATATCAATGAATGACGTGCTTTATAATGATCCCTATTACACATGTGGTCCTCCACAGTTTCCAGTGAAAATGATTCCTTCCATAATAATCCACAGACTATCTGTGAGGCCACTACCAGTCTACTACTAGTAGACTGGTAGTGACTACTAGTCTCAGTCGCGTGGGAAAATATTTTGTAGTTAGTCATTTGAAACAACTACTGAATCTTTGCGTCTGTATACTGTATGTGAGTGAGTGAGTGAGTGAGTGAACGAAGAAGAATAAGGACATTGGAGCTGCCATCACTGCCCCGGGTGATGGGGGAAATCAGGGGGAAAGAGCAGGGAGGAGGAGGAGGAGGAGGAAGATGGCTTGATTCATCAGAGGATGGAAAAACAGGAGGGAAGGCGGGGCGAGATGTGCCTGAAGAGAATGACAAGAAGAGAGAGATACTAAGATAGAGGGAAGTGGGGGAAGTCCATCAGTGGATGCTTTTTATCCCACAGTGCTTTACAGCCTCCAGACTGTAATGAGGCTGGTCACCAGCTGGGGAAAAATAAATTAATGGCCACATAATAATAATAATAATAATAATAATGATGTGAAGGAGAAGAAACAGGAAATCAGTGGTTCACAGAAAGGTGTTCAGTTTTAATCCTGATGAAAAAGCAAGCAAACAAATAAAAGAATAATCTGACTCTTGTGAAGTTCGTGTGAGGCCTCTGAAGAGCACAAAGCTTCTTTGTACAAAGAGTTGCTCCGACTGATGAAACTCTAAAGTGGCATTTATACTTGTGTGGCGGTGTGTCTGTGTCACTCTGCAGTTACACCTCCAAAACACTAGTCTGCGACGGAGGTTTCTGTGAAGTGCTGTAAAGTTTAGTTGATTCAAAACACACATTAAACACACATTAAACACACGTTAAACACACATTAAACACACATTAAACACACATTAAACACACATTAAACATGGCTTCATAGAGACAGTTTCAAACACAAATCAGCTTCACTATAACTCGCAGCATTCACAGACAAACACTTGTCTTTATCTGGACACATTTTCCCCACAAATACAACATGCTAACGTTATTAGCACAAGCCTATGGCATTTTACATTGTATAAATTAGCCTAGCAGCTAGCAGAGATTTCCTCTGCTCATATTTCAGCCAGGATAAATCACACACAGTGTGTGGAGGCTTTATTGTCTTCACAATTTACTGTTTCTTATCTGTGAAATTAAAGTAAATCAAAGCTTTGTTTCCACTGAGGGAAATGGTTTCAGCTCACAGAGACAGACAGGAGGTCTGCGGCACTGTGACGTGGTGTTATACTTCTGGGGAAGTGCACGTCAGGCTACGCTGTAGTTTCCATGTCGACGCAGAGCCTATGGTCGATTCAACGCAGAAGTATAAATCCCACATAAAGTGTCAGCCCTGTGATTGTCTGCCGACCTGTCCAGGTGACCTGCCTCGATGAAGACCTGCAGACACCAGACTCTTACTGCACCTCTGCTAACAGCTCACCTCAACACATCAACATATTTTACCGGCCCTGCAGAGTGACGGAAAAACACCTGCAACAAAATAAATCAAGACAAGCGCCAGGGCCACACTGCCAGCGTAAGCAGTGCATGACGGCCTCTTCACTGAAGGTCTGCGGCTCACTCGTGTCAGTGTTCACACAGACAGCGGTGCTGCCATAGTGTGCTGTAAAGTCGTGTTCACACCAAAGGTGATGTGAATTTTGTCTTCAGTTACTCATTTGAATGCTTTAATATTTTGTGTTAACTCACTTGACACAATTGCAATTTCTGAATGGTTGAATGAACTTCCGCTGGTGCGTCCTCGGCACCCCCGGCATGCTGATTGGCTATCGCGGTGCAAATTGGTCGCTGAAGTTCAGATTTTTCAACTCTCACAAATGAATTGCGCTGCTTACTTAATTAGTGAATCTCGTGTCATTCGCCTCACGTGCATCTCGTGTCTAATCACGTCTTTACATTGACTTTACACTTCAGTCACTCATTTCCACAATTAAAAGCTGATACTAGACTCATTTATGGAGCCGTGCAGACGACTGCATCGTCTACAACAAGGTCCTGCAAGTATTTCACAATGAAAAGCTTCGTGCTAACAGATGAAGGAATTCCATCCACAAAAACACCAGAGAGCTTTTATTTCGAAATGTAAACAGGAAATGTTGAAGTTATAAAAATTAATATTTAGATTTTTTCATGTCTGTGACAGATAAAGACTCGAAACTGGAAAGGTGGAATAATGTCAGTATGAAAAAAGACTCCAAATTCCAAGATGTTCCCCAGCTGAGCGGTGCTGCTCACGCTCGCAGTGTGGCTGCTCTGACCTGTTTACACGGATGCTGAAAAAATAAACAGAGTTTCAGTGACGCTGCTCACACAGGCAGTGTGGAAGACTGTGACTGCTGTGGATGTGGCGTATGAAGAGGCAGAGACTCTGTACAGCTTCAGTGGACAAACAGATGTGTCTGTAATAAAAATCCTAAAACCTGGTCTTTATAAGTTTATATTTAAGTTGTCTCAGCAACGTATCTTATAGGTCACACAATATTAGGATATTTAATATGCTATAAATAAACGTATTTATTTATTAAGCATATTTCTCACCGGACATTTTGGCCATTGATTTCATCTGCTGGACAACTACATGTGACACCAGCCAAAAGCTGGCATGTGCTTGTTAATGTAAACTCTGAAGACCCCTGCCATGCTGAGCTGACTAACGAGTCAAACCAAGCCAAGCGTGTCACATCCAGAAATATTAACTCAAATATTAAAAGCTGATCTCGTGGTGATCTGAAAAAAAGCTGACGTACCAACCACCACCACCGTCTGAAGTGTCACAGAGAGCAGCAGTGATCCAGTGACATGTCATCACTGAGCCTCAGTTAATCCCTGCAGGATGGACGGGGGTCTAACATGACTCAGCGTTTCCTGCAGCAGGTAGAAGAACGCCCCAAAATCTGCTGATTCAAGTCGTCTAAGTGATGAGGCAAAAAACAAAACTTAGATTGTGATGTAAATCATGTTGTTTTAAGGGGGTGGCGCCCCCCGACCAGGTGCTGCTGACAGATAAACAAGAGTCCTTAAATCACTCTCAGTCCGGCCACTCATCTGCATCTAGGGAGTCTCTACGATGACCTGTTTCCCCTGAAAACAGCTTCCAGTGACACAAAAATGAGCTTTGAAGAGGGGCGACTGAGAGGAGGGGACCCTGTGGATCTGCCCTGGAGGGATTAAATACCCCATCTGGGCTAGGAACACCTTGCCTTGGGACGCCGCAGGAGGAGCTGCTGGGGGAGGAGCTACTTTGCTTCACTACTGCCACCATGACCTCGATAAGCGTCAGAAAATGGACGGAGTCTGAACGAGGATTGACTCTAAACAACACCAAACCGTGGATCCACTGAGCTCAGCCTTCCTGCTGCTGCACAGTATGGACCATACGAAGATGAATCGATTGGATCCATCACAAACAGCAGAGCACATGGAAAACAAATACACACATGACTGCACATTTGGCTTCATATGGGAGCAGAGAACTTATACAATCAATACCTTCCTGCTGTGTTATTTCTACAGCAGCCGCCACACACTGCTGACACATCAAGATCGTCAGCTGCAGCTTCATCTGTCTCAGTAACATGTTTTTCTAAGCAAACTGGGATCCTCACTGTGAGCGTAATGTCCACACTGACTCTGTTTCCAGTAACCTCTCAGCCGTCCGTCGAGCTGACCTGCCTTTACCGGGCTGACGGCAGAAATTTACTGAACCAAAACAGTTTTAATATCAGTTCCATGGGAAGAAATCAACTGTGGTTTTATGTTTTGATTCATTGATTTTATTTCCCCGCCCACTGCAGCGAGTGAGAGAATCTGCCTGTGGTGAAACAGGTGACCTCACAGACAGACTGGGAGCCTTCATCAGTCGATTTACCTGCAGATACAGTTAATACATTCAAAACACGTATACAGAAGGAAATCTGTGTAACAGCTGCCTACACACATTACGCTTCACTAAACGTGTAAATAAATAGACTTAAAGTGGGAACTAGAATCACAGCCCACCAGTTCACCCTGTGGTTGTATGACTCCGCCCACCAGTTCACCCTGTGGTTGTATGACTCCGCCCACCAGTTCACCCTGTGGTTGTATGACTCCGCCCACCAGTCCAGTGTCTCTGACAGTCTCCATCCATGTCAGTGAAAACATGGATGCTTCACACACAGAAGATCTATACAATCAGCACAGTTTCAAGATTAGAGTCACCAATTCAGTATCTGACCAAATGTCTCCCCTTCTGTTCCTGAGATATGACGTTAAAACATGATGATGTCACAGTCAAGCTGACCTTTGACCTTTTGACCTTCATTATTTTATCCTGTTAGACATTTGTGTCAAGTTTGGTCATAATTAGTGTATGAATCCTTGAGTTATGGCCAAAAGATGTTTTCACAGTGACCTTTGACCACAAAATTATAATCAGTTAATTCTTCAGTTCAAGTGAACGTTTGTGTCAAATTGAACAAAAAAAATAATAAATCTCCTTGGGCATTCTTGAGATATCACATTTACAAGAATGAGACAGAAAAGGTCACAGTAACTTTTGATCTTTGACCACCAAAATCTAACCAGTTCATCATTGAGTCCAAGTGGACGTTTGTGCCAAATTTGAAGAAATTCCAATGAAATATTGTGTTCGTAAGGATGGGACGGACAGGCTGAAAACATAACGCCGCCGGCCACAGCTATCACTGGCGCAGAGGCATAAAGACACGGGGAGTCTCGGTGACACGAGCGTATCAGAGTCATTGTATATACATTTAATAAAATGGTGGCGGACCTGTTGTGTGAGACGCACGAGTGATGGACAAAAACACTTCTGAAAGCGCTCTCAGTGGGCAACAGTTGTAAGGGTGTACATCTGCGTAAGCTGCTCTGAGACACTGTGGTCATTTGAGATAAAGTTTTAACTTGAGCATGCTAACATGCTAACGTTTAGCTATAATGTTTACCTCCACATTCACCTCCTTAGTCAAGAAAAATATAAAAGGTGATGACATCAGTGACGGCACTGGCAGAGCCAGAGGTCGGTGTCAGCTCTGTTGGGGTCAAATCAAACTATAACCCATCATATCTTTGTTGTTTTAATGTTCACTAAATAGATCCTTCCATCATGTGATGGTTACTGATGCTTTTTATTCAAATGTGTGCATTTGTTTCCCTTGTTTTTGGTCTCCAGACAGATCATGACTCGGCCCGTCAGCTGCATCTCAGCTCCTGTTTGGTCCAAGTTAGCTAACGTTACATCCTGATACATAAACAAACAAGGCAGGTCCGACCAGAGGGGCGTACCATGACCCAAGATTAGTGTCTCAGTGAGGTGTGTTGAGCCTAAAGCCAGAGTTTTCCAGGTTGTAACCTGGCTAGATCACCATGGTAACTAATGCTGCAGACGCTAACCTGGTTATGTTCCGAGATTCAGCTTGAAACCAGCTAAAAGGCTCCTCTCATCGCTGCTTTGAGTCACTCTGGAGTCAGTGTGGATCTATGAGCGACACAGACTGTCAGCTGAGGGGGAACATTATAAATAAACTTTATGTAGATCCATTAATCATTTAATTTATTGCTTCAGCTTCAGATGAATCATCTGTCTACACAAAGTCAAAGTTGATGAGAAATGTCCCAAAAAACTCACCAAATTAATGTCTTCAAACAACCCAAGAACTCAGTGTTTGTGTTACAGCAACTTTTTAGGGATTCAAAACAGAAACACACATTTCTCTGGATGTCACTGAAATGAACCCCCTGAGGTCCAGTTCAGTCTGTGAATAAACCATCTGCCCTCCCAGCTGAGATATAACAAAGCCAATGAAAAGATTTCACTGATTGACCTCCGTCTGAAAATAAAGAGGCTTTTGGGAGGAAACAGCTGCTTCCACTCTGCGTCAATGGTAGGAAGGAGCTGCCTGGAGCCCCTCAGGGATCCTCCTGAGGACTTATCTCCCTGATGTTTACAGAGCAGGTTAAACTTAGACTGATCAACTGGTCTCAACAGAAAACAGTCAACACTGAGCACATGTTAATATATAAGGGTCAGAAAAAATACAGCATATGAAGTCCAGTTCAGACCAAAGATTCATGACGAGATTAAACTGTTTCAGAACGTTACAGAGAAAAGTGTCAGCGGTGTGAACTGGCCGGTCTGAGCTCGACTCAAGCCCGCTGATGATGTCACCTGACACTCAGCTGGTCAAATGGCCGGCGGCTGGTTTTAAAGCATGTCACCTGTTTCAACAGCCAATCAGCTTGTAGTGAAGTCTGCTGGTCAAGTCAAAATGACCACAGACGGCGTGTTGGCTTGCTAGCTATATTATTGTGGTGTATTGATTATGAATACAGTCCATCTGATGCTGGTTTTGTTTCATCACTGGAGCCAGTATCTCACTATCACTATCCTCATTCAGATTTTAAGAAGCTACAAATTATATTCAGCCACAAAATAAGTCTG
>NC_065508.1:1128765-1154483 GCF_006386435.1 Epinephelus moara | reverse complement strand
GGTCACTTCCTGTCGACGTCACAGATCAGAAGCACCGAGAGTCGTTGACTAGAGATGATACGCCGTCTCATGGCGGTCACTTCCTGTCGACGTCACAGATCAGAAGCACCGAGAGTCGTTGACTAGAGATGATACGCCGTCTCATGGTGGTCACTTCCTTTGAACCGGCAGCTTTTTACAACGTTACAGAACGGAGCGTTGACTAGACCTCAGAGCCGTCTGAGAGCGCTGATGGCGTTAGTGAAGAATGAAATCGTATTTCAAAATGTCACTTTGCACTGTGAGTTATGAACACTGCACATCATCCTGCAGAACAACTCACTAAATAAAAGTTAACAAAGAACATTTACTTACAGTGTATTTCATATCCCAACTTATCTCCATCCAAACAAACACACCCACACACACACACACACACACACACACACACCAGAGAAGCCTGGACGTATGGTCTTCTCCCATGTGCTCAAAGTTTTGAACAACATATGTTAAACTTGTGAGCAAACAGGTGCCTATGTACACATCCAGCCGTTACAGGAAAACATTATGTATTTAGTCTTTGTGTTTGTGTCACCTGATGACAGTCAGTCCAGTGTTCTCTCTCTTTTAGCTCTGTTTTTGGTCTCCTCCAGCTCCTGAGGGAAGTATCTGTCTCTTTAGCTGCTAAATGCTGCGCTGTGTTCAGCAGCTTTGGGCCTTTTGGTCACACTGAGCTGCGCCAGAGATGGACCTTCTCCAGAGCAGGTCCAAAAGCTGGCCGCCCGCCCTCAAGCAGTTAGCAGTGATGTCTCGCCGACCCCCTCAAACTCCCGAAACAAGCTGTGTGCTGTGAGACTCTCCTTCCTCTGTCTGCAGCAGACCAGAGAGACAGGAGCCTTTAAAAGTCTCTGTGTGTTCAGCTCTCAGTACGTCTGTAGCTTCTAACTGAATCTCTGTGGTTTGGAGTTTAGTTTCTCTCCTGCGTCCTGTTCTTACTTTACATATCTGATTTATTTTACTGTTCCGTGTTCGCTATCAGCCAAGTCAAAAACTCAACATTTCCTTAATTTGCTGCTTCACAATAAAAGTTTTTACCAACAAAATAAAAATAGCCGCTTTAAGTTGTGCGGTTTTGAATCAATATCAGTACGATGAGGTGTGAATCACCTGCAATATGTGGCTCACACAGCTGTGGAGCTCCAACATGGCTGCCGGAGGATATGACGCCTGAATGAATGAATGAATGAATGAATGAATGATTGAACAGCTGCATGATGACAGGACTGCAGTCTGCAGAGCTTCACAGCCTCAGACAGATGGTGTCATCCCCTGATGTCTGCTTAAAGATGTCACCCTAATCCCCTTCACACACACACACACAACATAACTACGCAGGCAGCCTGAGGTGTGTGTGTGTGTGTGTGTGTGTGTGTGTGTGTGTGTTATGCATGGATTTATGGAGCCATAAACTACTCAAGATTAAAAGGTAGGAGTGTGTGTGTGTGTGTGTGTGTATTAATCTGGCTTGACGGAATGAGAGGGCATCGGATGGTTCTGTGTGTGTGTGTGTGTGTGTGTGTGTGTGTGTCAGCAGCAGCAAAGCTCTGAATAAAACCAGGCAGACACTGATTGGTCAGTTGGTGTCAGGTGCAGCGTGACATTGATGCTACGGCCAATCAGTGTCTTCTTCTGTCAAATGGCCGGCGGCTGGTTTTAAAGCACGTCACCTTGATCAACAGCCAATCAGCTTGTAGTCAAGTCAAAATGACCGCAGACAGCGTGTTGGCTTGCTGCGGCAGGTGCTCCGTCCCCGCCGAGCCCTCTGCTTCTGTCCTCACGGTGGGTCGCTGCTCACTGTATGTGTGAGAGTTGTTGACGAGAGATGATACACCGTCTCATCGTGGTCACTTCCTGTGACCTGGCCGCTTTTTAAACATTGTAGAATGGAGAGTTGACAGTTGCTGTTTGTTTCAACTCATCGTCGTGAATCTTTGGTCTGAACTGGACTTTTCATTGTAACGTCTGCTGTGTTCACTCGTCAGTGACGATGGCGCTCTGCTGTTCAGGGGCAGCACCATGTTTTGTTTTGTATTTTGCTACACTATGATAATGTAACTGTGCGACTGAATAAGAACAGACATGAGCACACAAATACTCGTCTGACGTCAGTATTTGCTTAACATACGAGCAAGTACTCACTGCCGCCCCTCCCACAGGTGAACATGACTTTTCTACTTTTTTGTTTTTAGAATGCGTAAAATCTTATTTTAATGTGGAGCTGTGTGCAGCATGATGCTTCACTTAGCGCCTCCTCGCCCTGTCGACCACCTCGCTCTCTTTATCATGAGACGACTGCTGCAGGAGAGTGACCTCCGCACCGCGGTTGGTGAGTTTGTCTGAACACATATACAGCACCAGGGCTAACTGTTAGCATCACACAGCTAACGTTACCTAACAGTTATTAACGGGTTTAACGATAGTTGAGCTGTTTTCGGTGACGGTTTTCAGCTCGGTGTGGGATGTTAGCTGTTGCTGCTGTGGTAGCTCGTGCTACCGGGAAGACGGTGAACTGACTCTGGGGAGAGCGGCTCAGAGACGGTCCTTTACCGCTGTGGCTAACCTGTGTACAATGGCGGGTTTTTTTTGGGGGGGGGCAGCAGGGGCCAGTGCCCCCGTAACTCGTAGGTGGAGTTGTGTTGCTACCTCCTCTCCCCTTGGATCTCTGCAAGTGATGTGAGGACTCTAAAACTTCACCTGAGCCTCCCTCGGCATATGGGTGAGTAGATAATGGCTGGATTTTCATTTCTGGGTGCACTATCCCTTTAAGTGCACACAATATGTTTTGGGACAATGTTTCAAATACTTAACAATAAATTGTGATAAATTCTGACTGTTTTCTGAGTGTTTTCCTTTTTTAGACGAGTCGACTGGTCTTAATTAAAATTTTGGTTTAGTCGACAGGAACATCCCTTATCGATCGTATTGACTCGTGTCGATCACGACCTGATGATATTTTACCGTCCAGCAGCCGCCACTTTCTCACAGTTTGTGTGTGTCTCACACATGAAAGTTTTCACTGGTGTTGTTTGCTGTTTTGTTAATCGTAGGTCTATGCTATGACATCACTCTGTGCCTGACTGATGTCGCAGCTCCGGAGCCACAAGCACAACTCAAAAGTGGTCAGAGCAGAACAGAGATATCCTGCTGACACGGATCATAAACACTGAATCCAACACGTCCCTGGATCAGTGAACAGTAACATCCTCCCAGCTGACTGTTTGGAGGCAGATGAGTAGAGTTAAATCTACAGTAGGTGTATCAGCGCAGTGACACATCCAGTAACTGTTACTACAGCTGAAGCTGTGAGTCATCTGCAGAGCTTCACTCACTACACACACATCTCTGATGCGACAGACACCTGAGTTTCACACACTGACACTGGGAAATGTTTTAATTAAACACACTGGGCTGGACAGATGTTTGCTGTCTGCTGCTCTGAAGCTGCGCTGGAATGTAACTGAGTAGATTTACTCAAGTACTGTAGTACAAACTGAAGGTAATTCCTCGTGTACACGACTGAACTTTTACTCGCCCACATGTCAGAGACAAATATTTAGTCCACAAAAGCTTTAGTTATTTTTCAGTGCTGAGAAGATTCTCCTCCTTCTGAAGTGAATAAACTTTATAAAAACCCTCCTGGATCAGATGGAAGAGTCGTCGACAGGCTGTTTTTCTGACGGGACAGCCACGCTACAAACATATGATGATCTCATCCACCTTGTTCCTGCGTGAAATGATTATGGGAACATCTTCAGGTGAGATCGTGAAGGCAGCACTGACTGTCTGTGGTCAGTCTCAATGGCTAATCTCAGTGGCGTTTCTTAACTAATGTAATTCATCTTTAATTCAACAAATACGTCTTTGTTTTTACCGAGGGATGCACGGTGATATCAGCACGTCATCAGTATCAGTGCAGCTTTAAAATGAACTCAGGATAGGCTAACATGCTCTTTCGTATTTCGCACAATGAATGAATATTACAGACACTGAACAGTGTCGCTGACACGCTTGGTTAAAAAAGAAAACAGCGATTGGTGTGAGACGGCGGTCAGAGATGACAGAGGTATGATCACGTCAGACCGTCTGAGGTCAAACAGGTCATGTGTCCCACATGTTTTATTTCACAATCGCTCCGGGAATGAAGATTAGCGAAGCGTTAGCATACCATTACCAAGGTATCATGGCGGTGACAAATAAGGTGGACACAATATGATGCATTGCTGCAGATGAAGCGACCTGACAGTATTGAAGGAGGTAAAATAAGCACAAACATCCACAGCAGGAAAATGACACAGTAACACAGTCAGAATCCACCTTATTCCCCCCATGATACCCCGTCTGAATTATGGGTGCAACTTGTGGCGCTGAACCGAAAACAGCAATTTACAATGGGAACAGTTTGTTTACAGTTTGTTTACAGTTTGTTCAGGATCATGTGATCATACCTCTGCCACCTCTGACAGCCATCTCAAAGCAACCGAGCACAGCATACTGACTGAAGTCAGACGGGGAAAGACAGTGTGTGACGCACCTGTCAGTCTACGTGTCATTCTCTGCTGATAACTCTGATTTAAACTCTTGTAGTTTTATTTCTCATGTCAATGGTAACCATGGCAACAGAAACAATCCCTGTTTGTTCTGGTCACATGTTCAACACACAGTTGCTGAAGACAAACATGTAGCTCAGACTGGTTGTTAGTGGTCACAGACACGGACAGTGCAACAGGTACCAGAGCTCCACAGAGACATTTTAGAAAATGCTGAGTTAACGTTAGTTAAATATTTGTTATAAAATAAACTGAAGGCAAATGACTTTGGAAAAGAACCAGCGTTGGCGGTTAGCCACCAAGAGTAGCCACTGGGGCTAACCACAGACAGTCTATGGGACTAACTAGCTCACTGCTACTTCCTCTGTCTCACAGGAAGTTGTGACCAGAATCATTTCTACAGTCGTGACCTCAGGAATAAGGAAGATATGGATCCAAAAACATCAGAGAGCAGTTTACTGCACAATCAGTGTTTTGACTTTCCAGAGTTCATATTTCTAAAAATACTCAGATACTTTCACTTCAGTCAGCGTGGTGTTGGTGCGTCTCCTTCACTGAAGGATCTGAACACTTGTGTGGTTCACAGTGGTGTTGTTACCTTGTAGCCCATGCTGTGTGTGGTACCGCACGCTGTGTTGCTGTTGTTGTTGCTTAGTAACGGACTGCTGCCTTCAGGTTTCCCCTCATCGCCTCTGTGGACACAGATATATATATACATACATACATACAGAGTGTGAGCTCTCTGCATGGGATCAAGACTTTAAATAAAAGCTACTCATCACATTTCTGAAGACTTCAATCAGGCTCTTAAATCTGAGAGACTCACTCTCAGGTGATGAAAACACTCTGTGTGACTGTATGAAATATATTTGGTCATGATGAATATGCGTTTAAAAAAAACATTGTGATGTAACCGCTTCTTATGTTTCTGCATTAAAACAATATTGTAATGTATTTGTAATAATGTTCAGGTTTGGACTGAAGACGTCACTTTGGTTTGTAAAAATGCCAAACAAATAATAATGTCACAATTATGGTGCGTTCGTTTTGTACCTGGAAGTGGGAATGACGTCACCTCTGAGTTGACAACAGTGTTTGCATTCTAGTTGACGACGGTGGACAAGTCGGAAAAAAACATGGACGCCCGCAAGAAAGCCTTTGTTGCCCTTACACTTTAGGAGTATAGACAGCTTCATAACCATCATGCACTCCAACTGATGAACGCCGCAGATGAGGCTGACCTGATGTAAAACAAATAAGATAAAATTGCTATAAACAGTACTTTAGCAGAGTGTTTACTCACTATGTATGTGACCGGCAGCCATCTTGAATTCGTAAGTTGGGGTTGATGCGGTTGCTTCAAGTTTCCGAGTTGGAAATCCGATCTCAGGGTGCGTTCAAGTTTAAACCTCCGACCGGGAACTGGGAATTTCTGACCTCCGAGTACAAAACAAACACACCATTACACAGAGCTGAAAAAAATCAATCGATTAATGGAGAAAAGAATCAGCTGATCAGGTCCTGATCACACACAAACACAGGTGCACCACACTGCCTCTATTTTTTTTTTATTGAATGCCACTATTAAAAAATGCTTGCAGCAGCTTTTTGTTGTTGCCAGGCAACCACCCCATCACCTCCTCACACTAACCTTCCTGTGTAGTCTATCTACAGTTTGTGTATCCTGCAGTAATCAGTGTGTAGCTGCTGCCATGTTGAGGCAGAGGGTACTGTCTGTAGCTCTGGTTGAGGGTGAGAGGCTGTCAGCAGATAAACAGAGATCTGTGTGGGTACATGAGACCCTAAAAAAGAGGCTGGATCATGGGGAGTACCACCAGTTGGTCCAGGAGCTTCTCCTCCATCATGGACGTTTACAGTACTGCACTTATCTGCTGTTTTCTATTGAGATGGTGCTAACTGTGCTTTGTAAAGTCGTATAGCTCTGGGTATCCAGCAACCACTACCACCAGTTTCTCCTCCATTGTTTACCAACTGTAAACCTGTTGTCGTGACCACCACAGAAGCCCCGCCTCTCAAATCATCCCATTGGACAATGGGAAAAAAGCAGAGATGGCGTGGGGTGCTTTTCAGGTCTGAGGTCCCGTTTATACGACAACTTCAGTTGCGTTTTGGCCGATCGTTTACACGACAGCGGCGTTTTGGGTGCCTGAAAACGCAACGTTTTGAAAACAGGTTCCAGAGTGCAATTTTTTGGAAACGGCAGCGTCTCCGTTGTCATGTAAACTTGCAATATGCAGTTCCTCTGAAAGCAGAGACTTTTCGCACATGCTCATTACGGTTCCAGTCACTAGGCATGCACGAGAAAGTCGACCGTCACAACAACAATGGCGAGCTCTGTTTGTGCTGCTCACCCTGTTGATTTGAAGTGAAGTGTAGATCTGTTACTGTAGCAACTCCACCTCGTCGTCCATCCAGACAAAGTTATCTGTGCAAGCTTTCACCATTGTGTCTTCTTTGTTTTGGTTTGCAATCACTGCGTTGGAGAGGAAGGCGCTTCAGCGCAGGCGCATGGCGTCATGCCGTGGTCACCCACTGGCCTGGCGTGCATACTACAGCGTTTCCAGTGTATTTTGCGGCTCCGTGTGAACGGGGATCGTTTCAATAACGTCGTCATATAAACGCAGAAGTTTTTTAAAACGCAAAGGACAGACTTTAACGTTTTTAGAGAAACCGTTGTCGTCTACACAGGGCCTTAGCTGAAGTTTTTTAAACTCGTGGAGTTCAGAGCGCTCCGACAGAAACACCAGGCGTCTCGAGCGCAGAAACACGTTGCGCGTAGCAACAAGTTTCACTCTCATTAAAAACTGTAACAAAAAGTCGCCTCCAGCTGCTGAAACACTTCCTGTGTGATCAGGATCTAACTCATCATTAAAATAATCATCATTCAGTGTAAGCTCCACCTCGACCAGCTGCAGCAGTAAAATAATGCATGAGTCAGAATCATATAATGACATCATCAACTGTCACAGAGGAACATTTTTCTTCACTGAATACTTTGGTACTTTAAATATATTTTTCGTACATACTTTTATTTAAATGATATTTTTAATGCAGGACTTTGACATGTAGCTTTGCTCATGTTCTGACTTCAAAACAAACTGTGACACTGGATTAATTAACTCTCATTTTACCTGCGACACAGAGTGCGCACCTCTCCAGCTCCACATACAGCAGATTATAACAGTTATAACATACTTTTAACATTTCAGGTGCAGCTTTTCTAACATATCAATAATTCAAACCGCAGACTTCACATGGAAACATCAGAACGGCCGTGACGAATCAAAAACCTGCAGGTGAATCAGATTTTCTGCTTGTTCAGCTCTTTAAATCTTAAATGAACCATCCTGATGCACTGTGACACTCTGTGTGTCCGTGACACATTCAGCTGCTGTTTGAGCTCAGGTCGGCTGAAAGACTGATGGACATGTTTTATAGAGGCGTGTACGTTTGTGTCAGAGGTTTAAAATATGTGAAAAGGCCCATCTGCACACGATTACATTTTTTTTATCATTTTATTAAGCCTCCACTCAGAGATAGCCGCGGCCGGAGGTATTATATTCAGGTTGTCCTTCTGTCCATCCCATTTTTGAGAATGCCTCAAGGTAATTCCTTCAAATTTGGCACAAACGTCCACTTGGACTCAACGTTGAACTGATTAGAATTTGGTCAATCAATCAATCAATTTTATTTATAAAGCCCAATATCACAAATCACAATTTGCCTCACAGGGCTTTACAGCATACGACATCCCTCTGTCCTTATGACCCTCGCAGCGGATAGGGAAAAACTCTGGTGGTCAAAGTTTGATGGTCAAGGTCACTGTGAACTGGGGTTGTAGTGATATATATCGGTTTCAAGGTATACTGCCATATAAGCTGAGGGTTATCACAGCGAGTACATTTACTGATCTATGTACTGAAACAAAAATGAAACTAGACGGAGACTCTCTCCTTTATTTGAGTTATTCTCTAAGGCGAGACTTTTTACACAAGCTTCCATTAACAAAATGGTTTCAAGTTTCATTTAAAACGTTTAACTAAAAATAATCCTTCCATTTTCATTCCTTTAAAGATCATTCTGAAAAATAATAATAATAATAATTCTGTGAAACCACAATTTTTTCTGAGACAGTTATCGCACCCTACTGTGAACCTGCGTCTGTCTCACTCTCGTGAACGTAATATCTCTTGAGGGCCTTGACGGAATTTCCTGAAATTTGGCACAAGTGTCCGCTCGGACTTAAGAATGAACAGATAAGAATTTGGTGGTCAAAGGTCATGGTCACTGTGACCCCATCTGTTGCATTCTCAGGAACCAACATATCTCAGGAACACCTTGAAGGGTTTTTTTTTTCAAATTTGGCACAAACGTCAACTTGGACTCAGTGGTCAAAGGTCAAGGTCACTGTGACCCCACAAAGCATGTTTTTAGCCATAACTCAAGAACTTATTTGCGAATTATGACAAAATTTCACTCAAACGTCAAACAGGATAAAATGAAGCAATGACATTTTGTATCTTTTTTTCTGGTCAGTACGTTTTAGTTTGAGTGACAGTAATCCTTCCATGCTAACTAGTGTTCAGGACAAGAATGAAAAACGGAGGCTTTTTTCAACTCCAGGGTTTTATCTTCAACTTTTAACTTTCAAACATCAAAGGATAAATTTAACAGATCTAATTTATGGTGGAGGGAGGGCCATGGGTTTTCCCCGTTACTCAGGGAGGCTCAGGAAAAAGTATCTGTACAGCGCTCACACACATTTTAACTGACTCTCTGCTCTCTCCCTGGCAATAAACTAGCTGGTGTAGACAATCTGGATAGTAATTTATTAAGGATAACTGCTAATTGTATTTCATCTCCTGTGACTTATATCATTAATAGATGTCTATGTGTATGCAAATGTCCTATGTTGTGGAAGCTAAAATTATCCCAATACCCAAAGATAAAAAATCTGTTTTTAATGAGAGCAACTCCAGACCGATTAGCATTATTCCTGTCCTGAGCAAAATCATGGAAAAAATTATATGCAAATTCATGATTATTTCTTTATGAATAATTTATTAACTATGTCTCAACATGCACACAGAAATGGCCCCTCCACATCTACTGCTTTGATAAAAATGACTGATGACTGGTTTAGAACCACTGATTATTCTCTGATGGGGGGGGGCTGTGTTGTTAGATTTCACTGCTGCCTTTGATTTACTCGACCGTTCTTTCTTGGTAAAGAAACTAGAATGTTATGGTTTTGGTCCACTGGCTCTAAAGTGGATCCATAATTATCTGTCTTCTAGATCACAACAGGTGTATTTGAATGGTGGCATATCTAACAGCAGGGATCTATTGTGTGGTGTGCCTCAGGGCAGTTGCGTTGGACCATTACTGTTCACTGTATTTATTAATGATCTTGCTTGGGGTATTAAAAGTGCAAAAATGTTTTTTATGCTGATGATTCAACCTTGTATCATGCTGCCCCTTCATGCAAGGAACTTAATGATGTCCTTAATATGGAACTGCAAGTAGTGCACGATTGGGTTCTTTGTAATAAGTTAGTTCTTAATATTCCCAAAACAAAAAGCATTTTATTAGACGGCTGACGGTAGAAAACAGGTTAGCAGTAAACACAGCTGGATTGTTTGAATCAGTCTTGATCAGTAGAACACCTGATTTCATATTTGAACAAATTGTTTTTCAAAGTACTGTGCACGATCACAGCACTAGAGGGTCCAGCAACGGTCAGCTGGTACAGCCTCGCGCCTCGCCCAAGAACAAATGCTTTATCACGATAACTCTCTGCAGTAATCTGCCTCATCATCTCTGTTGTACAGAAAGTAAACAGGTATTTAAAAAGAAACTTAAATCTCATTTAAGACTGTAAATGTTGACTTGGCTGTATGTTCAGTGTTCTCAGAGAAAATGAATTGTTGACCTTTGTAAGCACCATAATGAAAACAGTTTTTTTCTTGCCCCACTTGGCCGGCGTGTTTCAAACATAATGTCAGCGATCATGAAGGGAGAAAACGCCGAAACATGCGCGAAACGCCCTGTTTCACATCGACGCGTGTCAGAGCAACGTGACGTCGACAGCTGCAGAAAAGTAATCTGCCGTTATCGTACATTACATCGAACCACGGAAAATTATTCCAACAATTTCATTGCAACAAAATTCCAGGACTTTTCCAAGACTTTCAATACATTATGACTAATTACAGGACTTATCCAGGCCTGGAAAATGTGAATGTGAAATTCCATGACTTTTCCAGGTGTTCCATGACAGTGGGGACAAAAAACAAAGTCACACCCCTCCTCGTCCTCTGGTGAATAAAGAACAGTCCCTCAGCATGTCTGACGTCTTCAGTTGTCTTTGTGTGTTTTTATTAAATTAAAAAACTATAATTAAATAAGAAATTAGATAGAGATAAATGTGGGAAAATTATAATAATTCACTTTGTTTAAATCTATATTTTATTCTGACCCAAAGAGAACACAGTGATTTAACAGCAGTTAATGAGACGCCAGATGAGTGTGTGTGTGTGTGTGTGTGTGTGTGTGTGTGTGTGTGTTACAGGAGGCCATCACCACACACCGTGCAGGTCACTACGGGATCATTACAATATCACTCTGACATCAATCGATCGATGGATGAACTGATCGATACATTGATCAGGTGATCAGTCTGTATTTATCCTGAGGTGTTACGCTGCGTTCACTGACCTGTGCTAAGTGATGCTCCTCCGTTGCCAGCCCGCCAACCGCGTCGTTCCTCTGATTTATCGTCGATCCGGTACCGAGCAGGTTGTTGTTCCCGCCGCCATGTTCCCGGTGAGTCGCGTGCGTCGCGGTCCCGCCGCTGATGTCCGTCCGGTCCGAGGCCGCTGTCGGTGTCCGGTGGCATTTGGAGAGGTACGAACCGGAGCCCAGAGTCCTCCTCTCTGCGACCGCACAGGCTGCAGCACCGCGCGTCGAGCTCGCGACAAGGACCGGAGAGCGTTTCCGTCCGGGTTTTCAAAATAAGAGCGGTTGATGGTCTGTGGTTTCTCCTCGTGTGGTATTATTATAGGTGTTATGTAAATACATAAAAAAAAAAATCATGGCTATTAAACAACAAGAACAGTGACGTCAAATGATTTTGAATGGTCAGCTTTTGGTTACAGTTTATTTTATGACGCGTTCCCGCCACAACGTGGAGCCAAATATATGGGAAAAGACTTGAGTGGCAATAAATGAATGAATGGATAAATGTTTGAATAAATATAGAAAATAGTTAAATAAATGAATATATAAACATAGACAGGCATAAATAAAATATAAATATCTGTATTAATGCTGGAATACAGAAACAAATAAATAAATAAATGTACAAATGAATATTGGTATAAATGAAAAATAAATAACAGAATAAATAAATGC
Organism: Epinephelus moara; assembly: GCF_006386435.1. Classification (NCBI taxonomy): domain Eukaryota; kingdom Metazoa; phylum Chordata; class Actinopteri; order Perciformes; family Serranidae; genus Epinephelus; species Epinephelus moara. Next base: position 1,142,463 of record NC_065508.1, on the reverse strand, counting down.
TGGAATAAATATATAGAAATACATAAATGCAAAAACACATACAATGTGATAATTGAACAGAAAGTAAATATCTATTAATTTTTTTAATATATTTTTGTATTTGTATATCGATGAGGTGTTTATTTAATTATGTATTTATTAATTTACATATTTATTGCAGCATTTTCTATCTTTTATTTATTTATTTATTTATTGTATTTTTTTACTGCACTACGATTATTTCATAGCTTTAGTTACTGGTTACTTTACAGGTTCAGATTATTAATAAAAAAACATAAATCAATTACATTTCATGTAAACTTTAATTAGTGCTCACCTTCACCAGCTGCAGCAACCAAGAGACGTACACATGACTGATTATAATCCAGTAAAATCATATATATTATCCTGAAACAGGCCACTCCAGATACTGGAGTACTTTCACCTTTGGTACTCTAAATATATTTTAATGCGTTAGTGCTTTTACTAAAAGATTTACTTTAGTGGAGTAGCTTAGCTCAAAAATAGGGAGGAACTTTGTGATAAAAGCATGACATATGGTGCACTTATAGCCAAAAGCATTCTGAAAATAACTGCATATGGAGCCATCTTGAATTTTCAATATCATTCATCATTGAACTTTTAAGATAGCCGCCATCTTTCAGCTGTGTCATGTACTGGACAGATATGGATGATCTCAGTGTAGAATTTTACATTTTTCAAGATGCAGAATTTGAAACAGGAAGATCAGAATTTCTTAGAAGCTTCCTTCTGTCTCACATGACTCACAGTGGTTGTAACAATACCCTGACCAGACCGAGGGTTTTCAATCAAGGGGAAGTGTATTCACACTCGCCTTCACAGAAACAAAGGGCTGTGCACTCTAAGGCAGCTTTTCTGCACTTGCACTGCCAAACACAATCTTTTCACAATCAGTTTCAGCATCTGAATGATGGCTGCCCCATCTACAATAGTGCATCTTTTGATTCTCAGAGTACGCACCATGAACATGTTCCAAGCATCTCCTGCGCTGGCACATCCTGTCTATTCAGGTGCAGCTATCTAACTGCATCTAAATATGCAAACTACAATGTTAATGTCGGGGGCTAATATTAGACAGCACTTAGGAAACTAAAATACTCTACTACTAAACTGTGACCAGAACCAGTACATTAATTACTGACTACAGAAAGTGTAATTAATAAAAGCCAGTTCATAATGGTATGGTAAATAAATTTAACAAATTGTGTCCTCAATATCAAATTATAGCCTACTGCACATAAGAAACCGTTTGTTGCTGGCCGCCATAGTGACATTTCAAGATGGCTCCATATCTAGTTATTTTCAGAAGGTTTACCAGATTTCATGCTTTTATCACAAAGTGCACAATTGTTTAGGTTATCTGCTGCTCTACTGAAGTGAGATTTTGAATGCAGGATATTTATCTGTAACATAGTATTTTTACAGTATTACTACTTTCACTTGAGTAAAATATATAATTATAATTTCTGGTGTCAGAGGTGACACACGGTATTACGTTTTTAAATAGATTTTATTTTGAAGGGATGGCGTAATCGCCAGATATCCGGTTCAGATTTGCTTAACGCTGTGTAACTTGACTGATTTCTCTGCAGCAGTCAAGACACGCAATCTCTCTGCAGAGGAGGAAGATGAAGACACACAGCACAAACAGATTTCTACTTTAACAATCACTGATGTCTCCTCTGTCCCGTGTCGATTATTGATTATCGAATTTGATCATCACTGATAAAACAGCTGTTATTATACTGTAGGATCCTTGGTAATTAAGCCGTGGTGATGCATTCTTTTTTCGTCATGTAAACCATGTGAACCTGTTCTGACTTCAGTCTGAGCAGACTGATGATTTAATGCTGCACTGAATCTGCATTTTGTTCCACAGTTTGCTGCACATAAAGATACAACTTTATTGATCGCCTCAGAGTTAACGAGGAGAACAGGGTTCAGAGTGTCCTTTGAATCCCTCAGAGAACTGTATAGATTCTCTTTCAGTGTGACGTAACGAGCCTGAAGTGTGAGGTAGGAATGACGTCACCTGACTCTCCTTATTTTACTCTGTTCAAAACATATGGACGATATTTTTTAAAACTGCTGTAAAGAAGTTCAGATACTGTTGAGCTTTTGTAACGATGTGTTCAATGTCAGTTTTCCACGTTACGTTACAGATCGTGTGTGTTTGAAGGAATTTAAAAGAGTCACTGCTGATGATAACGTCTCCATTCAGTGGTTTGGGTATCTTATGCCTCCGCACCGTTGATAGCTGTGGTCAGAGGGATTATGTTTTAGGGTTGTCTCAAAAATGCCTTGGGGGAATTTCTGCACATTTGACACAAACATCAACTTGGACTCAACAATGAACTGATTACATTTGTTGGTCTAAGGTCAAGGTCACTGTGCCCTCGTCTGTTGCATTCTTATGATGGCGGTATTATAACAACACCTTGAGGTAATTTTTTTCAATTTTGGCACAAACGTTCCTCCGGATTCATCAATAAACTGATTAGATTTTGGTGGTCAAAGGACACTGTGACCTTGTGTCTGTTACATTTGGGGAACACAATAGCTCCAAAAGGCCTTGAGGGAATTTCCTTGTATTTGGCACAGATGTCAGCTTGAACTCAAGAATGAGCTGATTAGAATTTGGTGGTCAAAGGTCACTGTGACCGATAGCCAAGGCCGGAGGTGTCATGTATTCAGGTTGTCAGAAAACATAATGTGATATTTTTTAAAATGCCTCGAGGGAATTTCTTCAAATTTGACACAAACATCAACTAAGACTGGTGGGCGGAGTCATACAACCACAGGGTGGACTGGTGGGCGGAGTCATACAACCACAGGGTTGACTGGTCAGTATTGTGCTGGACCGTCGTGATGAAGCGGGAGCTGAGCCAGGAGGCAAAGCTTTTGATTTACCGGTCCATCTATGTTCCGACCCTCACCTGTGATCATGAGCTCAGAGTTTCCTCTGTAGGGTGTCTGGGCTCAGCCTCAGAGATAGGGGGAGGAGCCTGGACATCTGGAGGGAGCTCGGAGTAGAGCCGCTGCTCCTTCATGTTGAGGTGGTTCAACATCTGATCAGGATCCTCCTGGTCCAGCTGGTAGGAGGCCCCGGGGCAGACCCAGTCTGGTCTGGGAACGGTTGCTGGGGAGAGGGACGTCTGGGGTGATTTGCATAGGAGGTGTAGCTCTTTGGAGAACTACCTGTGTCTGATTGGGTTTAAGGAGGAAGTGGGTGGAGTTTAAATCAGAAGTGGGTGGGGCCTAAATTGCACTTGTTGTTTTCAGCCTGAAATGTATATAGGTCAGTTAGAAGTGGCTAAATTTATTTCTTTAGAGATAATTATTTACAGAACAATCTCAGAATTGAGCTTGAGATATTGTTTGATCAAAAGAGTGAGAGATCGAACACAACTGTCCAAATAAGGATTTTCCTTCATCTCGAGTACAGATATATATATTTATATATATTTACTCATATGATACTCACACTCAGAAAAGCACATCAGCTGTAGCAGATACTCATTGCATCTGACTATTTGGCTCAAACCTTGTCATTAATATCAGCATTTGTTTCAGAATAGAGCTCGTAAGTTGCGTGTTTCTGTTTCCGGTACATGGGACCTTAAAAATCGATTTCTCATAATGTGTTTCAATGGCTAGATGAACATTATTTTCTGGTCCCGTTTGAATTGTGCCATGAATTTAATATGTTGCTTGTGAATTTTTAATATATTTTTCATGTAAAGAAGGCTACAGTTTAGCGGGAAGAATTTGATACTGTTACGTTTTGTGTGAGAGCGCTTTGTGGACTACAGCTCTTCGCTGCTCTCGTCGCGCATGATATACGTCACCACTCACACTCGGAACACGGCTGTGTCTCTGGTACACTTCACCGCCTTCCTCCAAGGAGAGGACAAAAGCCTTAAGCATGGCGAAAACCACTACAAGTCTGTTCTTGTTGGAATGGTGACATTCGGGTACGAAACACAGCGGCATCTTGATCTGATGGCTCCGTAGATCGTGGCAGAAGACGCAGCAGCAGCACTGTGAGTTGAGAAGTGGAGGGAAAGTGTGATGACGTGACGTCACATAGGCGACATGTAGTCTTTCTCATTACGTTGTTTCCACAGCCTTTAACTGAAGAATCATACAATAAACTGTCAAACTCTTAACATGAAAAAATATTATTTAGACCCACACAAAACATTTGTGTAATCCAAGGCATTTAATGACTGGGACCAGAAAATAATAATTTTCTCTCCATTGACTCCCATTCATATTTTCCGAGCCTAGAGGTCCGATGGGGGTCTACCGGAAGGGGCGTGACTTACGAGCTCTATACGCTGGGACGTTTAACGAATCCATTCAAGAGCAAAAGACTAGTTCCCTGACCGGGAATCGAACCCGGGCCGCGGCGGTGAGAGCGCCGAATCCTAACCACTAGACCACCAGGGATGGTACATGTTCTGGTAACCAACACTGTATTCATTCTAACACTACGTGACTGGGTGATTGTCGATTGTTTGATGTAAATTTTTACCACTGAACGCTTCACCTCATCGGTTAGTTACGTACGCATTACGCAGCACGCGCTCTTTCTCCTGTTTTAGTGGGCGTGGCGGTTACCTCGGTGATTGTGGCCGGAGACCAGTGTAACTTAACCATAAGTTGTGTTAGCTGGTAGCTAACGTTGTGACTTCCATCACGTCACAGAGCCGTTACAGTCCGTGCTGTCGGCTCAGCGGACAGGTCAGTGACACCATGTCCACTTTATCTTCACTCTTCTTCATGTTTTTCATGTTCTTCATGGTTTGGTTGTTTCTTCCACACTGTGCCTTTCTTTTAGCTAAGCTAGCTAGCTGTTAGCCTAGCTGTTAGCCTCATGGACCCAGGGGGTCGCTGTTTAGCATTTTTCTCATATAATGTTACGGTTGCTGTTGAATAATCATTTTGGGAATATAGAAGCGATGTATCACGAGTCTGACCAACAACATGTGAAAATGAACTCGTGGTTATTAAGTCATGAATCCTTCGAGTGTCGTCAGGACCTCGTGGCGCAACGGTAGCGCGTCTGACTCCAGATCAGAAGGTTGCGTGTTCAAATCACGTCGGGGTCAAATCTTTTCATGAAGACTCCTTTTGTCTTTATTTCTTATGGGTTGAGATCCAGCTCCTCTGAACATATTCAGAAAACCACAGTGACAGAGTCATTAACAGGTGGAACAGCGGGAGAAGAAGTTCACCAGTCATATACCTGTGACAACACTGAGTTAATGTGGAAACTCAACATAAACATAACTGTTCATTTTTCTCATGTTTAGTCTCAGTCTATTGTTTTATTTCACGTATGTATATAATGTAGTTACATTTTCACACTGACAGCCTCAGCACAGTGAAGACATATATTTTATTTTAATATTTTTATCTCTTAAGCAGAGATGTACCCATACCACTTTTTCCTTCCAGATACCGATTCCGATCCCTGAACCTTAGGTATCTGCCGATACCGAGTACCGATCCGATACCAGCGCTTAAAATAAAAATGGATGGGATATGAACTGTTGTATGTCTCAACTCCTAAAACTCTGTGTAAAATATTAAGAAATAAATACATACTAGTAGAATGAATGCCATAAATCTTTTTTTATTATTATTATCCAGTGTTGACACAGATCAAGACACAGGTTAAAGTGCAGCCACACAATTTGGTAAAAAGACATTTTAAAGGCTACAGTAGAATGCTTTTCAAACTATACTCCGTTTCTGTTTCGTTTGCCTGTAGCGTGCGTATGTGTAATGACGTGAGGCATTACGTGGTATCGGATTGGTCATAGGCTGTACTCGCCGATACCAGACACCGCATTTTAGGCAGTATCGGAGGCATTTCCGATACTGGTATCGGTACAACTCTACTCTTAAGTACTTGTGTTAAACACTGTAAGATAATGCACATTTTCTTTTTATTTTAATGCACAGTTAAATTCTACTTTATTTTATTTATTGCTTTATATTTACACACTTTTATTCCATACTCTTATTCTTGCTTCTTATAATTCACTGCTCTTTACATCAGAGCAACTGTAACGAATCAGAACTCTGCCCACAGGGATCAATAAAGTATTTCTGATTCTGAAACACTCAGAGATGGAGGAAGTATTAATTACCCTAAGCAGGGGCGTAAATATAGACAGTGCAGGGGCCCTCCAACTATATGTTAGGCAGAAAACGGGCCCATGTGAGTAATTTAGATCACCACCTTAGAAATCTCTGTTCAAAGACAAACTCACATTTTTAAAAAAAACTGCATTTTTGTCAGAGACAGTGATTTTCAACAATGAAACATTTAAACATCTACATTTTTTTCTCATTGCCTTTCGTCAGTTTGAATTGTATGAATGAAAATAATAATCTGTTTGAGCTGCAGCAGCAGAACACATTGTCACGTTCAGTGTTCTGTTGTCTCCGTCTCCTCTGTGGTCGTCCTGTCCGTGTGTCACTGTCATCGTCATGAGGATCCCGTTTCGTCCCACCAAACTTGTTTGCTTCTTTGTCCAATCAGATTCAGAATGCTGATCAAAACAGGAAGTGACAGAGTCTGAGTTCACAATCTGAATCTCTACAGCTTGCGCGCACGTAAACTTTTCCGTCAGCGGCGGCATTTTCGTGCAGTTTACAAGCTGCTACATCTCCTCTGTAAATACCTTCTTCCAGTTTCCAGCGTATCTCCCTCTTCGCTTGTTTTTGGACTCAGCAGTGTTGTTCTATTTCACAAGATGTGTAGCAGCGCCCCCGTCTTATAACAGTGAAAACGCAGATTGACAGAATATCTCGTCAATGGCGGCGAAAGAGTTAATTGAAAATGGTGTCATGTGCTGTATATGCCTTTGAAAAGACAACCCCATCTGCATCATGGTTTTCTTTTTGTAAACTAGCCTGTAGCAATCTACAACAAAATGTGTCATAAAATATAAAATAGATGTTTACTCTACACAAACTATATATGAGGTATAACAATTATTAAATGCAGGATATACATGCTGATGATTTCTGGGTGATATATATGTTGGTGTGATCCAGAGTCAAGTCTCTATTTGATTATGTGACGATAAGATTATACTGGAACCAGTTTATGTGCATAACAAGTCACTAGCGCTCCTTAGGGCCCGTCATCATAGCATGCACTGGGGCCTGTTATAACTACCTTACACCATTGACCCTAAATACAAACACCACACAGTATAAATACTTCAAGTTAAAGTCCATTCAAAATGTTACTTAAATAAACCATTGTAATATTATATAAAGCTAAGACTCATTGACCTTGTTCCTACATTTCAGGGGACGCTTTTATGAACAGAGGGAAAACTGGAACATCTTTCAGCCTCATTTCTAAATGGACTGCAGGTTGTTGGCTTTGAGGCTTTTTAAAGACAGACCTACTTTCTCTGTAACCTAACTTCATTCTTAAAACCATCGTCCGCTTTGCTTTTAAAGAACTCTATTTATGATGTGAAGGGCTGCAGCCGGACGAGGATGAGAGTAATGCCAGGTTCACACTACACAATATCAGTCTAATTACAGCCCGACGCTGCGTCATGCGGTGTCGGCTCGGATCATGAACGACAGCGAGTGTTGTACTGATAATTCATGGTTTCATCTGGTGTAGTGTGTCATAGTAGACGACAGCTGACGCCACGTCTGAGACGCCTCACAATGTCATGACAGGAAGTCTAGCATGTTTGATTTTCTTTTGTCGTCCACGACTTCTCCCGTCACAGCCGTCACTTTGACCAATAGGAACACAGAGCGATCTGTTGCCATGGAAACTGTAGGACAACAACAGCCCAGCCTTTTAGATATTTCCTGTAGGGATGTTAGCACACAGAGTGAAAAGGAAACAGCAGAGGCACTTTATCAACCCGCTGAGTACTGCCATTAGCATCAAGCTAGCAAAGAATGTTCTTTCTTCATAATGGAGGATATAAAGGAATCAAACTCACGGATAGTGTCTGGGCCTTTACTCAGCACAGCTGCAGAGGCTACCAGCTGCATCTCAAACACACCACACCATTTAGCATTCTGTTCTTAGTTTAATCAAACTCAACACTTCCTGTTTCTGTTTCAAATTAAAAGCCTCTTATCATTTCAGCTGAGAGAATCCCTTCATTTTCTAAAATGGCTTTTATTGTGAAACATTTGGCAGGACTTCCTGTGGAGGATTCAGTGACTGTCATAGTTTGCATGCGGTACTTCAAATGTAGCTCCGCCCACCTGGTGACACTTTTTATGTTACCACAGTAACAATTCAGCTCAAACATGAACAAACACAGTGGCTGAGATAATAATAACAATAATAATAATAATAATAGGACGAGAATAATCCGTTGACATCACACACGTTGTGTAAGACGACCAGGAATAATTGGTCATGGACCAATGTGTAGTCTGTCATGTCAGTCGGCCAAGTCACAGCGAGATTTAATGACTCCACAACCTCCTAATCTGACACAGAGACTGTTGGAACAGACAAAAATATTGTGTATTCTGAACCCAGCATAACATAAGGAAAGACTGCAGGAATAAACATTTTCTTTAATTATTTTATACATTTATTAAGCAAATAAATAAAACCAAAGTTCTACAGATGCTTGGAAATAGATCTAAAAGCTTCTACACAGAAGCCACAAACAGAAACATAATAATTTTCTCACTATAAAAACGTATAACATTGTGACCGAGTACGTTCACTTTCTGCTAGCTTTATCGCAGCTTGTTTTTCTCACATGAACACAGCAGCTAACAGTGAGGTGGAGCTGAACAAGCAGGTGCCGCCATTTTGAGCCCAGTTAAAGAAGAAAACAGCACTTTCATTGAGACTTTTACAACATGTGATAAGTCCCTAGCTGGCGGAGGCAGGGCGTGACTTGTGGATGCTGACTTTCTTGCGGGTGTTGTCGCTGCAGCGCTCCATGATGAGCTCCGCACTGGGCCGGGGGGGGATGACCGGAGCCTCCCTCTTCAGCTCGCCCTCCGAACTGGAGCCAGACGTCTCGGGAATGTTGTCTGTTTGAGACAGATGATCAGTTATTAGTTTATACGTGTGTTCAGAGGGGTTTTATGGGCCAGTCAGTGTTGGGATGTAACTAAGTACTGTACTTAGGTATAAATTCAATGTACTTATACTTCACTTGAATATACAACACATTCTCACTATGTGTGGTTACATGATGGCTTCTCATTCAGAATGAAATAAATCTGAATGAAATCATTCGGGATTAAAGTCTTCCAGGTAGTTTACATGAGAAATATTCACTCTGAATGAGGGTTTACACGGAGATCAGTTTATTCGCCTTTAATGCGGTCCGCACAAGGTTTGGGGCAGGGAAGGTTTCTGATTGGATAGGGGGCGGGGCGGATGTTACGTGTTTACGTGTACCAGAAGAAAACACTGTAGTCCTCGCTCCGGATAACAAGATGCTTGACGACGCCGTTCTTAGTGCCTTTTTCGGGCTTGTTTTGCTTATATTCTTGAAGCAGCAGTACGACAACAACCTTGTTCTGCTAATGCTTCGTCTGTTGAGGAGGAGAAGGGAGGTAGAAGATCGAAGAAGGGAGATAGAAGACCGTGCTGTGGCGAATGGAAACCGGTGAGTGCAACGAGTCCGACTGCTCTATCTCAGCCCGTCGCTATGCGTGCTATATACGTCATGGCGCCAGAAGGGCAAGGAAACGAGCATGTGCAGAAAGACTGGAATGAACTTAAAGAGGAATGAGTGTATACAAGTGAGAGAAATTCTTTCATTCGGGTTCTGAAAAGGAATATTCCAGCCCTGTAGGGTTGGGTCGGTTTGAGAAAAAAAAAAACAGTCCGGTTTTTGTAAAAAAACGCATCAAGTCCATAATACCGGATTTTCGCCACTTGGGGGCGCAATTGACTCATTTAAAATAAAAAACGACCTTAGGACAACAGAGTGACAGTAACAAGTTGTTTCTATTATTCCTTACAAATACATTTTGCAGTTTACTCAGTCAGTGCAAACAAGAGTTGCCTCCTTCGTCTGGCTCAAAGCCAAAGTGTTGCCATAGTGGTGCATTCCTTGATTTCGTCGAGACTAAATTGTCCGCCATTATCGACTCCCCGTCACTATTAAACAAACTCCAGGCTACAGTAGACTACGTGTAAAAATGTCCGTGAAAAATCCCCGCAATGTGAAAAATACATGCCGAACAGTCTTTTGTGTGACACTGGTGTGCAGAGCGAAGTCCGCGCAGTCGTGCTTTGCGCGCACAGGGCTTGCGGACGTCCACTTTTACCGGTCGGACCTCCGCGGCGTCCGCTCCGCGTACGTTCTTCCCGAGTATGCGGTCCGGTCGGGCTCAAAAAATAAAACCCGGTCCAAGACAGAGTACCAGACCGAATTGGTATTAACAAGAACCGACCCAACCCTACAGCCCTGTGCATCCAATTAGATTTTCTTTCGGGTTGGCTGTTTTCATTCGGGTTGAGGTGTTCACAAGGAGCATTTCTATTCAGGTAGGGCTTCCAACCCGAATGCAAAAGGAATACATGGCTCGATGTAAACGCACGTACTGTGACCTCGTCACATGTCCACATTTGGTCATGGACTTTCGGTCCGGCTGCGTATCATGCCGATGTTAAAGGACGCCTTTTTTCATTGGTTTCTGACACCAGAAGCCACTGCCCAAGCACCGGATTTCGACGACTTCAGAGTGAGACCGGGCTCAATTATAGTACTTTTTATTCCACTACATTTGCTCGATAGCTTGTAGTTACTTTTCAGATTACGATTTTTCATACCCTTCCTGTCCAGTGAAAACCATGTATCTCCAGATTCGTTATTTAAAATATGAATGGGTGAAGTGTTCCATTATGCGTTGAGAAAAGTTTCCTACTTCTTAAAGATCTTTACAAATTAAATGTCAACAGAACTGTAAACATGTCAGTGTAAACATGTCGTCATTACCCTGGTTCTTCCTCTCTGTCAGCGGTGACTTTGTGGCGTTCTTGGAGTTCCCTTTGGGCTCTGCGGGGCGGCTGCCCTTCTGCTGGAGGTATCGGCGGCTGTTCCTGCGGTAGGCGTCCTGGCTGAGCCGATTGCGAGCCTTGTTGTGGATGCTCTTGGCGTTTCGGATGGTGGACCTGAGACACAGGAAGGACACACAGAGTTGTAGAGGTGAGCAGAGGAGGTGAGTGTTGACTTTCGTCTGTCTCATTTCGTGAACTCCATATCTGAAGAATTTTTCCAGATTTGGCACAAACGTCCAAGGACTTTTTACTACTTTTTATACATAAAGTACATTTTCTTGATTATACTTTTGCTACAGTCACACTGTTAATGCAGGACAGTTACTTGTAACAAAATATTTAAAGTGTGGTCTTAGGATCTTAATACTTCCACCTATAGATGAATACAAACTGGTTGTCTACCAGAACACATGCTTAAAGAAACAACCAAATATATAATAGTTGACCTCATACATGTCATATATCATTTGCTCTTCATCAAATTAAAAACATAATGTGATGAAGTCACAGATAATGTAGGTTTTTAACGTCTTTACACAAACTTCTCTCTCATGAAATATTAAATGTGTAGTGAGAGAAACAGATGAATCGATGTCAGTGTGCAGCAGAGAGTGAAATTAAAACCTGTGGTGAAAGAGAGTGAACTTCCCTTTAATCTGAAGTGACTCAATACAGCAGCAGAGTGTCCAAACAGGAACTCTGTGTCAACGTCTGCGAGTATCAGGTCATCACACAGGAACAGTCGCACTTTAAATTGTATCTTATACAGTAACACAGGTGGACTGATCCATGTATTGTTATATATCATACTGTAATTATTATTTACTACATATTATACTACACCACACAGTATCATATGTGATATTCAGTGTTATTGAACTACACTTTGTTGTGCTACAATCTACAGTAAAAATATGAAACAATAATATAAATAAATGTGTGTTACTGTGTTCATGACTGTAAAGTTGCAGCTGGTGGAGCTCATTGTGATTATTTTATATACTGCTGCGTACTTTGATATATATTTTATATTATTAACAAATAAATGTGAAGTAGAGGTTATCATGTGGTGAAAATGGAAACACAAAAGTACAAGTACATCAAAATCATACGTCAGTACAGAACATGTGCATGTGTTTAGCGACAAAACAATATATGAATCATCTTGTTTTTAGTCTCTGACGTACCTGCGAGGTGGAGGTCTCTGTCCCTGCAGGTTCACCCTCTCTGCCTCATATCTCTCTCTCTTGCCGGCCTTCTGCAGGAACATGGAGGGGAAATAACCGGTCTCGTCTCCTTTCCTGTTCAAAACAGCATTTACACCGACACAGTGACGTCTCCAGATCAGCCCACCAGTGTTTCTTTTTCAGAATAACTCAAAGGTCAGCAGTGTGACTGCACAGGTAGCGTACCTGACGACCCACCAGCCGTCCAGCAGCCTGTGAATGACCGACACGGTTTCACCGAGCTGCAGAGAGATCTCGTCCTCCTGCTCCGCCTTGTAGGCTTTGATGGTGACGTGCAGCTCTCCTGCAGGGACACGACACTGCTGTTAAAAAGACTGAAAGACTGTATTATATAATTCAGAAAACAGTGTCAGCAGCTTGCCTTCATAGTTTGGCTCAGCGTCCTCGGCCTCCTCGGGTCCGTCCAGAGGCTCCAGGTAGGACGCAGGAATCCAGCCTCGTTTAGACTCACACTGACAGAACCACCAACCTGGACACAACAGCAGGAACACAGCAGCTCAGAGCCTGGACTCATTTATTACAGCTCAAGGGAAACTGTCAGTATCTTTACTAGGGATGTTCCTGGCGAATAATTTCCCTGTCGACTAGACGAAAATTTTAATTAAAACGAGTCGACTAACCAATTTATTGTTAAGTATTTGAAACACTGTCCCAAAAAATGTTGTGTGCATTAAGAGCCCTTTGAAGTACGGTGGCCTAGAGAGGTCACAACACACGCACATTAAGAAAACACCCCCAAATTCAGAAAACACATTCATTGATTTCACAACACATACGCTGCAAATACTCACAACCAGGGGTGGAAGTAACGAATTACAAATACTCACGTTACTGTAATTAAGGATATTTTTTGGGTACTTTTTTTCAAGTGCGTAATTTTACTCATACTTGAGTACAGTTTACACCATGTAATCTACTTCGCTACTTTTAAAATCATAAGTCGCTACTGAGTACACCCACAATTTGAATTAATATTCAAACCTTTCATCTGCATCTTCGTAGCCAATAAGGCTGTCCGATCACGACCGCGCCAATTAATCTATGACATAAGGAAAGGACAACTCCGCTGCAGCAGGCACAGGTGTGTGGCGGTAACATACCTATACAGCGGAGTAGAGACTAATTTATGGACTAAAGATTTGGAGACAAAGAAGCCAAGGGTGAGTGTCCAAATCCCGTGAGCTCCGTGCCGCAACATAACGGCTTACCGGCGACAGAGAAGTCCGACTCCAGGTCCAGTAATTTCCTCTTTCGTTGGTGTCATGACTGCCCAGTAGTACCTGGACAACCGAGCCATGGCGGCACACAGGTATGTGGCGTGTCAGAGGAGAAATGAGCCGTTCACATTTCTCTCTTTGTGGCAGGTAACGGTCCACAAACCTCACC
>NC_065508.1:1122315-1128071 GCF_006386435.1 Epinephelus moara | reverse complement strand
GGTGAATCGAATCGAATGCCTGCTATTGACGACACAATAAAACATCCATCGGTTAAAAGTAATTAATACTCTGAGTAGTTTTTGAGAAGAGTACTTTGTACTTTTACTTAAGTATTTTTTAAACACCAGTACTTTTACTTGTAATTGAGTACAATTAAAGCAATGTAACAGTACTTGTACTTGAGTACAAATTTTCAGTACTCTTTCCACCTCTGCTCACAACACAAGCAAATAAGAAAACGCTGCTAATGCTCACAACACAACCACGAAGCTGAACGCTCCGCAAAAAAGAAAACACACACCAAATTGAAGACGACAACGGAAATGTTTCCAGGGGGACTGTAATCAGTGACGAACTTACTGGTTGTTGACATTTCCAGACTTTCCTCGAGACGCTGGTCAGAAGTTTAACATTTGTTTTAGGTGGAAGACAAGTAAGTGTAAATAACTTGATCCTCTATAATGTTAGCATTAATAAACACTTAGCTGTTGGAGCACATTAACGTGTCGTCGATTCTGGTCCGAGCATCTAAGTTGTTTCTGGTGGCCAACTGTACTGTACGTACAAATTTGAGTGACATTGACTTCACTTAAGCATGTTTATGCCTCTGTGCCGACGTGACCATAACCAGACACTGTGACCATGTGTTTGTCTCATTTCGTGAAGGCAATATCTCAAGGAGGCCAGGAGGGAATTTGCTCAGATTTGGCACAAACATCCACTTGGATTTAAAAATGAACTGATTTGAATTTGGTGGTCGAAAGTCACAACTTGGCTCGGACTCAAGAATTCATACACTAAATAAGATAAAAATGTCATCTTGAGGGAGCTTTTGCAAATTTGGCACCAACGTTAATTGGACTTAAAGATAAGCTGTATATATTTTGGTGATAAAAGGTCAATGTGACCTTGCATCTGTCTCATTCTGTTCAAATTTGGTACAAATACCACTTGGACTCATGAATGAACACATTGGAATTTTGTGGTCAAAGGTCGCTCGACCACACAAAATATGTTTTTGTCCATAACTGAAGAATTCATTCACTAATTCTGACCAAACTTGACACAAATGTCTAACAGTATAAAATAATGAAGGTCAAAAGGTCAAAGGTCATCTTGACTGTGACATCATCATGTTTTAACGTCATATCTCAGGAACAGAAGGGGAGACATTTGGTCAGATACTGAATTGGTGACTCTAATCTTGAAACTGTGCTGATTGTATAGATCTTCTGTGTGTGAAGCATCCATGTTTTCACTGACATGGATGGAGACTGTCAGAGACACTGGACTGGTGGGCGGAGTCATACAACCACAGGGTGGACTGGTGGGCGGAGTCATACAACCACAGGGTGGTAGTTCTAGTTTTTCAAGCCCCCTGAACCTGACACAACCCTGCCTGTCTTTTTGCCTGTGATTTTCTAGCTCCACTCCTGCCGTCCTGTGGACTTCATACATCTTCTGTTCGGATTTCCTACCCTTGGCTTTAGACGTATTGGATTTAAACTTGTCTCACCGTTCTGATTTTTCTCAACGATTTCCACCAGGTCTCCAGTGTGCAGATCGATCTCATGTTTGGACGTCTTGGCAAAGTCTGCGACCACTCTGTAGGTGTCCAGTATGATGGGGCCAGAAATCTCTGAGAGGTAAAACACATGATTATGTCTTTTAATGTCAGGAAACACCTTCACAACATTTACTGGAAAATAACATAAAAATGAAGCCAGCAGCCGGAGTTAAAGTCGAGCCCTGTAGGCTACAACTGACAGTATCAGAGAAATGTACTCTCACAAAATATATATACAATACAAAACAGTAACCTGTATATTTAAACAATAATAAAAACAAAGAACATGCAAAGGAAAGACCTTTAGAAGCTGATCAGCCATCATTTTGTTCAGTATTACAAGAGACAGATTTTCCTTTTCCAAAATGTTTTTAACAATCAAAAGTTTAATTTAATTAAATGATAAATAAGAAAATTCATAATTAAATAAACATAAATAGAAAAAACAGTAGAGATACAGAAGTTTCAGCTAACATGCTTTTTCTTATTCAGTACAATGAATGAATATTACAAGCACTGAAGAGTGTTTCATGTCTCCATCTGCTGGTGGGCAGAAAGTGGCTATATCAATACAAGTTATTGGCCAAATGAGTTGTTTTAAATCTGCATATCGGACAGTGGCAAAAAAATCCAATATTGTGCATCCCAAGTGCATAGCAAACAAAATACTGAATAGCTCCATTAACTTGAAGTTAAACCGGGTAGTTGTACCTGTGCGCTCAGCTCATAGGTGGGAGCTCACACTCAAAGTACTTCGGTGATATTTTGATTCAGTTTGACACAAGGTGCAGAGTACTGTCGAGCTACTGTGAGCTTTTATTTATAAGTTTTTATAGTGAAAGGAGCCATTCAGAAGCACACTGGTGTCATTATTTTCCATCACTCGGCTGTGGCAGCTTGACTACGTTGAAAGGACAAAATAGCAACACGCGATTAACGCGATTTTGAAAAATAAGGCTCAATGTTCGGACCTTAATTGCATCGTGATTAATGCGTTAACTGAAAACCCAATGAAAATATACCATTTTTAAATAACCTCGGGAAAGACGGAGACAGACAGAAAAGTTTAGTAAAGATTTAGTGAAGCAATTTAAAATGACTCTTACCGGATGCGTTGCCTCTGGCCAACTCTCTGGACACCACGAACGTCTCGTTTCTTTTCAGTCTGAGGAGGAAATGATATCAATCTGTCAGGTTACAGATCGTCTGTTTGATTGATTTACTGACACATCTTCAGGTCTGACACATCAGCTCTAACAAAAGTGTGTGTGATATACTGACGTGTTTGGGGCCGGTGGGTTTTCGTCCTCGGGTCGAACTTTGAGGAAGCTGCCGAGGTGTTTGCAGCGGGAGATGTGAGGCGGCAGATTGATCAATGAGTGGAAGTATTCGGCCAAGGTGCTCTGCCTGGTTTCTGGGGACTTCTGGCTGTACAGCCATCGCGGCGCTGAGGACACAAACACAACCAAACATGACCACATCAGTCACACGTTAAATTAAAATGTTCCCACGAAGATCTCTGGGTTTTTATGCCTCCACCCCAGTGACTGCCGTGATCGGAGGAGTGATGTGTCCGGGTTGTCCTTCTGTCTGTCAGTCACATTCTTGTGAATGTGATATCTTCCATGCCTCCATACCGGCGATAGCCAGACCCAGACACTGTGACCTTGTGTCGTTTCATTTTGTGAATGTGATGTCTCAAGAAGGCGTGGAGGGAATTTCCTCACATTTGGCACAAGCATCTACTTGGAGTCAAGAATGAACTGATTAGAATTTGGTGGTCAAAGGGCAAGGTTACTGTGACCTTGCATTCGCCTCAGTTTGTGAACACAATATTTTAAGAGCTCCTTTGAAAAAAAATTCCATATTTGGCACAAACGCCTTCTTGGACACTCAAATGAACTGATTAGAATTTGGTGGTCAAAGGTCAAGGTCACTGTGACTGGAATCCGCCGCATTCTTGTGAACGTAATATCTCAGGAATACCTTGAGGGAATTCTCCAAATTTGACACCAACGTCCACTTGGACTGAAGTTTGTACCGATAAGAATTTGGGGGCAAAGGTCAAGGTCACTGTGACCTCACAAAACATGTTTTTGGCTGCAACTTAGGAATTTGTGCGCTAATTATGGCAAAATTTCACACAAATGTCTAATAAGATAAAATAATGAAGTGATGACATTTTATATCCAGGATGGTCCCTGTCAGTGTTATATTATTAAAAATAAATCATATTGTTGGAATATTATGATGTAAGCAGACATTTTAATGTTGCAGCTGGTGAAGGTAAATCACATTTAAACTTCTTCATATCCTGTTGGATGGTTTAATCTGAGGCACAGTGTCATGTTTTATAACTTCATCACATTTTGTTCATAAAATCTTAACCTGTAACTGCAGCTGTCCACAGACATAGTAAAGAGTAAAAAGTACAATATATGCCTCTGAAATCTGCTGGAGTAGAGGCACAAAGGAGCATAAAAATTGAAATACTCAAGTAAAAGTACGTCAAAGTTGTACTTGAGTACTCAGTTACTTTTTACAGCTGCATTCAACAGGTAGTGATTTCCACATCAGTGAAGTTAGGCTGCTGTTGCATCAGGATTTGGGTTTTGTTGTTGCTTCACTTTCTCTACATTGCAACAAGTTCTGTTTTGTAATTAAAGTTTCACAAGAGGAGTATGTGCAGATCGGAGTTCTGTTTTCATGAGAAAAGCAGAGGAAACACCTGAACAGGAACAGAAAACAGACCTGCTCATTGTCAGCGGTTCTTTATGACACCTGGCTGTCAGAAAAAAAAAGTTAAAGCAAGAAGCTGCAGCTCCTCAGACGGATGCAGGAGTCACAGAGTCCATAAAGCAGCTCTCAGTAGTTAGTTTCACTTCTTCTAATGTTGGTTCTTGATTGTGAAAATGGCCAGATGTGTTTATTCGTTTCTCTATGAGAGTGAGAGGAGAAGATGGATGTCAGATGTCTGTGTGTCAGTGTTGGAGCTGGAGTCAGGATGTGGTTAGCCTAGCTTAGCATAAAGACTGGAAACAGTTCGCCAAAAGCTCTGAAACAAACCCACCAAAGCTCACTAATGAGCATGTTGTACTGTTTGTTTCACCTTTCACCTAACGTTTTATATCCTTTACATAAAGTGGAGGTGTATATTTCCCCCTGCTTCCAGTCTTTATGCTAAGCTAGGCTAACCACATCCTGACCTCAGCTCCGTTCATATTGAGAATGAACCGCTGCACCTCCCAGAACCTTCTGGACAGATTCATATATAATTTACTGTGAATATTTGTGATCCCCAGAGACTGTTGGCATGCTGTTAACAAACCAGCCTCTCTGGGGAAGTTTATTCCAGCGCAGGGAAGGAGGCTTGTTGAACCTCAGATTCAGGAGGAGCGATGTGGATTCTGTCCTGGTCGTGGATCAGTGGACCAGCTCTTTACCTTCGCAGGGCTACTGGAGGGATCGTGGGAGTTTAGTCTACATGTGTTTTGAGGACTTGAAAGCTTATGACAGCATCCCACAGGGAGTCTTGTGGGGGCCACTACGGGCGTACAGGGTACAGGGGTAGCTACTATGAACTATTTGGTCCCTCGAGGTGCAGCCAGTTTGGGGACCTTAGAGTTGCGTCTCTCCTCCTACCTCGAGTGAGTTGCAGAGTGTCTGAGATATCGGCCGTAGAGGTGTCTGCCTGTCTGGATCTAGATGACCCTCATCTTAAATCATGACACAGCTACTCAGGATAATCCACAGACCTTGTTGTGAGCAGTTTCATCTAGAAACTATTTTCTCTCTTCCGAACTACACCTGCCAACCGTATCACTGCAAAGAAGGAGGCGTGCATCTACTCATGAGGCCTTTCCCATTTCCTGATGTTGTGCCTCCGCAATCCTCTGGTTTGTGAACCGGAAATCAATCTCAGCGCTCCGCCTTGTAGGACATCCCAATATCTTTTATGGAAATCTTTACGGTAATCAGCGTATAAAAGAGGTGTGAGCATGAATATGTGTATATATATATTCTAGTCCATACCCATTATGTACAGCATACCATACCATGACTTAGTCATACCAAAAATTAGAAAACACCAACATTGGTCCACAGGGGGAGCCACAGCGATCGGTCGCATTTTAGCCATTTTGAAGCATTTTTCTGTTGTTATAGCGCCACCCAGTTGCCAATTAGAGT
>NC_065508.1:1114527-1120400 GCF_006386435.1 Epinephelus moara | reverse complement strand
TTTCACACAGGGCCATGTAGCTTTGGATTTTTTTCTTCCTCATTAATAAACCCTTCATTTAAAAACTGCATTTTGTGTTTACTTGTGTTATCTTTGACTAATGTTTAAATTTGTTTGATGATCTGAAACATTTAAGTGTGGAAAACATGCAAAAAAGTAAGAAATCAGGAAGGGGGCAAACACTTTTTCACACCACTGTATATGTGTGTGTGTGTGTGTGTGTGTGTGTGTGTGTGTGTGTGTGTGTGTGTGTGTGTATTTAAATAGGCTTATTACTTTTCATACAGACATTTTTAGTTCTTTACAGATTCACATATTGAGGCCTAAGGCTCTATACTGTGAACATGCTGTACAGGCCTGTTAGTGACGTGCCGATTGGCTCTAACTCCGCCCACCTGAATATTTACTCCGATTTNGTGTGTGTGTGTGTGTGTGTGTGTGTGTGTGTGTGTGTGTGTGTGTGTGTCAGTCTATTTAAATAGGCTTATTACTTTTCATACAGACATTTTTAGTTCTTTACAGATTCACATATTGAGGCCTAAGGCTCTATACTGTGAACATGCTGTACAGGCCTGTTAGTGACGTGCCGATTGGCTCTAACTCCGCCCACCTGAATATTTACTCCGATTTAAAGACGAGCACCTGCATAGTTGTTGTACTCCGTCCTCTACAGGCCCTGTGCGCTGTGTTGCCTCTTACATTATGTATTGTATTGATGTATAAGTGTTTTATTTAACGATCAGAGAGGCTGCTTCCAGTCGTAAATCTTTCCATGTGCACAGCGAAACTCTTAATGGAGACATTATTATTGTTTTATTTGAAGTTCTTCTGTTTTGGTGAAATGAAAATGGAAACAGGTCGAAACAGGTCGGGCGATTTATTATTTAACCCAAAAGCTGTGCTTGAAACTCTTCAGCTTTAAACTAGACGTGGAAAGTTTTCAAAATGAAATGAATTTTACTGAGTGAATATTATGTGTGATAAGCGTCTTTTAGACAGACAGACCAGAGAGCAGTGAGAGCAACAACGACCTCGTGAATAAAACAAAACAATGATACTCGTTTTCAGCCACACTGATGGACTGAAGGTTTCTGTGTAGATTAAATAGAAATAAAAAATGAAAGCGACGTGATGCAGACAGTAATTGTGACTGTGATTGCACAGCTTCATTCGGCGGCGTTTATGTAACGTTTGGTCACAGAATTAAAACGACTGTCCGTCTGTTTCTATGGTTACAGCTCAACATGTTGGACAAAGTGCGTTTATAACGTTTTCCCTCAGCTGACAGTCTGTATCGCTCATATATTGACACTGACTAAAGAGTGATGCTACTCAAAGAAGCGATTAAAACTTGGAACATAACCGGGTCCAGGTTAGGGTCTGCAGCATGGGTTACCATGCCGATCTATCCAGGTTTAAAGAGAGCCACCTTCGTAGGACATAAAACTGAATTCAGGCTCAACATATCTCGCTAAGAGACTAATCTTGCTTTGTGGTTCAGCCCTCAAGTGAGAGGAAATATGTGTTTTTGTTTTGGGGGTGAACTGTCCCTTTAAACACCTGAGCTGAATCTAATCTGCTGTGTCTGTTTGATGTTTCCTCTGCCGCCACGCTCACGACAAACTTTACATTTTTACCTCCACCACTGGTCAGAAAGACAACCATTTTGTTCTGTCCAGTAACTTCACTCTGGAGTGTTTTAGAGTTTCTTTGTCAGGCTTTTGTTTTTGTCTTCTAGTGTTTTCTGTGGAGGGTGAACAGGCACACTCTCCTCTCCCCCAGCTACTCTCTCCTGCGGGGTCCCGCAAGGTTCAGTCCTAGGTCCCATTCTTTTCTCCATCTACATGCTTCCCCTCGATCAAATCATTCAAAATTATGACATCTCTTTCCACTGCTATGCTGATGACACCCAGCTCTATCTTCCCCTCAAACCAAACGACCAATCCAAACTCACCAACATCTTCAACTGCATCAGTGAAATGAAGTCCTGGATGGCAGTAAACTTCCTTCAACTAAATGAAGCTAAATCTGAAATCATTGTCTTTGGTCCCTCTGACAACATCAACCTGATATTCAACAGTCCTGGCAACCTGTCCACTCTTATCAAACCTCACGTCAAAAACATTTGACAGGTACCCCTGTCCTAGCCTCTCTCCACTGGCTGCCAGTGCAGCACCGTATTGATTTTAAACTTCTTTTATTCACATACAAAGCCCTGAATGGAGCGCCCCCCCCCATGCTCCACCTCCAGACCCCTCAGGTCGGCTAACCTAGGGCTTTCACTGTTCCACGCACTTATTTTAAACTCGGGTGTGACCGTGCCTTTGCAGTCGCAGCCCCCAGACTCTGGAACAGCACCCCCCCCCCCCCTGTCAGACTTGCCCCCTCCATCGACTCTTTAAATCAAGGCTAAAAACGTTCCTCTTTACTAAAGCTTTAGAGTCCTCCTGATGTTGCCTATGTGTTTATTTGTGCCTTGATCTATGTTTATTATTTCACTTCACTTGTATCTCTTTTAATCATTTTTAACTGTAGGTACAGCACTTTGGTCAACTTGGGCTGTTTTTAAATTTGCTTTATAAATAAATTTGACTTGACTTTGACTTGAATACAAAGTGTCAGACCGTATTCATCTTTTTCACTTTTGTTAAAGTGCCAAAAACTCAAAAATCTGACAATGATTTGAGTGTCTGTAGCGTCGTTCTCAGCTGCTTCAACAAATAGAAAAAGAGAAGTAGATTCACCCACATGAGCTGCAACAGCCACAGGTGCTTCCTCACTGAACATGACGCCACACAGAGGTTTTTGTTTATAACTAAAAATATCTTTAAAATGTTTCATGTGCTTCACATTTCTGTCGTCTGTGATCAGATGAGTCATTAATAGTGTTATAGTTTGTCCTTCACACTCTGCAGCTTCTCAAATCAACTAACTCATCAACTAAGCAGAATGACATCCTACAAAACCAACATGCAAATGTAACACAGTCTGTAACACACGAGCTGCTGAAGTGTAGTGAGGAGTATAGTTGTCACCTGGTAGTGACGGGATGATTCTGTCCTTCTTCTCTATCTGACCGGCCTCGATGGGAAACATCTCCTTCAGAGATTTCTGCAACCAAAACATGAAACTTTTCTGAACAGATTCAAGAGCTGCATTTTATTTTGGCACAAATCAGCAGAGCTTTTATTCTGTAGTGCAGAAGGAGCTCACGTGGAAGGTGTAGATCTCAGGATACGTCCTGTAGATCAGCTTCTCAGAGAGGTCGCTCCATTTCACCATCAGCATGTACACCTGCACAGGTTACATCACACTTTAACACAACATCTACTATCTTCAAAGAGTCTTGAGTCCATTCTAAACTCTGACTCGGGTCTGCTGGTTATTTCAGAAAGAAGCTCTCTACATTCGTAGATTTAAAGCAGCAGAATCTGCAGAGTAAATATTTGAAGCCTTACGTAGTGCTGACTCGGGAACGAACGTTTCTCGAAGCCCAACAGCTCCACGTGCCTGACGTAGGTCCCGTCCATACTGACGCTCAGCCGACTGACAACTGAGACGAAAAACAACAGACATGAGGCTTATATATAGTGTGTGTGTGTGTGTGTGTGTGTGTGTGTGTGCAGTATGTCATCACAACCCACAAGAGTTAGTTCCTCTTTACATGTCGACGAAAGTCATTAAACTTCATGACAGAGAAAGAGAAAGAAGGAAATACTTCTGCTTTGGAATAATAATGAGAATAATATTTAAATCGATTAAGAGCAGCAGCAGCAGCAAAAACAAGTAAAAGTCACAAAGAGTTCAGTGTTTCCCTTTGAAATAATAATAATAATAATAATAATAAGAAGAAGCAGTGAGAAGTGGCAAAAAAATAGAAACACTCAAGTCAGGCAGCGTCTAGTAATAATTTTCATTCTAGATGAATCTGTTGATTATTTCCTTTTGTCTGAGAACAGGAGAGACAACGGTGGGTTCAGTCACAGTGAACTTCAGTCTTGTGCATATTTCAGTTTTTCTCTCTTTCACTTCAATTAAAGTCCATTTCCTGTTTCAGCTCTCAGTAGCCTCAGTTGCTAATTTTATATCTTGTACATCTGTGAGCATGTTATCTAAAGCTACACGCCTTGTGTTTCTGCGCTCTTGGTGCCTGGTGTGTCTGAGATAAGATGAGGTAAGGTAAGATAGGTAAGATAAGATGGGGTAAGGTAAGATAGGTAAGATAAGGTGAGGTAAGGTAAGAGAAGGTAAGATAAGATAAGATAAATGATGATCCCACACCAGGGAAATTCACATGTTACAGCAGATCAAATAGCACAGAGAGAACAGCAGAGTCAAATGGTGATAGAATACTTATAGAATAAGATAAGATAAAATACAAAAATATATATATCAGAATTAGAAAAGATAAAATACTACATTTAGACACAACTACACACTCAATACTATTTACACTTTAGACACCTTTCACTAACGCACATATGGAAACAAGAATGTGTATGTGAATATATGTGTGGGTATATATTGAGCTGCACGGGATCATTTGTCGGAGCGCTCTGAACTCCATCTCAGAGGGCCCCATGTCATCTCAGCTTTTTTCCCCATTGTCCAATGGGATGATTTGAGAGGCGGGGCTTCTGTGGTGGTCATGACAACGAGTTTACAATTGGTAAACAATGGAGGAGAAATTGGTGGTAGCTGTTGTTAGATACTCAGAGCTTTACGCCATCACCCTCTGCCTGTCCATTTCAGTAACTAGATACTCATCACTATGAAAATAAGTAGGTCGTTGTCGCCACATTAAACAGTAGATAGATTACACATGGAGGAAACAACAAAAAAGTGTTTTTTTTACCTGAGGTATTCATTTAAAACAAATAAAGGTGCCACTGTGTTTACTTCAGTCCACTGCAACAACACCACATTCAGAGTGGACACTGGGAAACCTCCTGGCACTCCCAGTATGTCAGTATCTGTCTCTGACCTCAAAAGCAGGAAACAGTCACATTAGCAGAAATCAAGTGAAGAAATTCCCCTTCAGGATGTTTCTCAACAGTCCAGCAGGGGAACCACCATGTTGCTCCCACACTGACTGTGTCCTCCACAAACACACATCTTTCATTTCTGTAGCAACCGCTGTGTGTGTCACTGCTGTGGGCTCTCAGGGGGGCTTTCAGCTCATCCCGTGATTTCTAAAACTTTTTTGCGAACAGACAAAGAGGAACAAACACAGTGTGAAAAGAAACACAAACAAACCCACATGAACGAACTTCCTCCACTGAAGGAAAAAGATTTCAGTTTGTTTTTAGATTTGTTTTCACTTCAGACAAAGTCTCATGGCTCACTGCTGCTGAGGAAAATACAGATATTAAATAGATAAAGAAATATCATCATATCTGATATATGAAATCATCTGTGTGTGTTTCAGTGAAGGTGTTTTATATTTAGAGAAAGCAGATGATCTATTCCCCATGAGACATCCAGAGTCACATCACTGACTCACTGCAGCTGATGAGCCACATGTTACTTCATCCAGAGCCTGCTGTGTGTATTTGTGTCTGTTATTGACAGAGCATCGAGTAACACTTTGATTTACAGGACCTTAGATGCAGAAAAATTGGTCCACGCTTTTGTTACCTCTAGGCTGGATTACTGTAACTCTCTATTATCAGGTAGCTCTAGTAAGTCCTTAAAAACTCTCCAGCTAATTCAGAATGCAGCAGCACGTGTACTAACAGGAACTAGGAAACGAGATCATATTTCTCCTGTTTTAGCTTCTCTGCACTGGCTCCCTGTAAAATCCAGAATTGAATTTAAAATCCTACTGTTAACTTATAAAGCTCTAAATGGTCAAGCTCCATCATATCTTAGTG
>NC_065508.1:1083565-1111065 GCF_006386435.1 Epinephelus moara | reverse complement strand
CTGAACGCGTCCTGTGGAGGGAGTTTACATGTGTAGCTGCTGTTTGGCGGCGTGCAGCTGCAGCTCGTGACCAGTTCTGCTTTCAAACACCTGAGCACACATGACCGCAGACTTCACCGACCTGTCCACCCACCGGAGGGACCGCTCAGTGCCCCGGTGTCCGGTAAGTGTTCACGTTTAACCGCTCCGTGCAGATGAACGCGTCTGTTCGCCTGCTGAGCTGCAGCCTGCCGCTAGCATCCCCTCTGAGAGGAGGCTAACGTGTTAGCATCACCGTCAGCACGTGCTCAGGACGTTCACCTGTAATACACAACATCACCGTCACCACATGTTCACGAGCTCCACGCACAGTCCCGCAGGAATCACACGAACCGGACTGTTGGAGACTTTTTAAGAGAAGTTGTGTTTGCACGTGTCGGCCATTTTGTTGCGTTCAGGTCCCATCGGTAAGAAGCAGATCGTGATTATTGTTATTAGTTCTTTATTTGACAAAAATGACAAAACCAAGGCTTGAATAAGAACAGACACAAACAGGTAAACAAAGACGTTCCATAAATTTAACACCATTAAAAGTTAAAAGTTAAAAGTGTTAACAGAGTCACGTGTAAAGGTTCACAGGTTCACAGGTCAGCGTCAGGCAGGGAAAGTGTCAACAGTAAAAGTGCAGTGATATTTTGGGCTTCATGTAGTTAAAGTATTGGCAGTAAAAGTACACAAGTACTCTCCGCTCTTTGCAAAATATAACAGTAAAAGTATTCCCAGCTTCATGTAGTCAAAGCACAAGCAGTACAAGTATACAAGTATTTTATATACATGCAGTAAGTCAAGTCGGCTTTATTCATACAGCACACTTCATACAGCAGGGCAGGTCCAAGTGCTTCAAGAGCAGTAAAATATAAAACATAATAAAGGACAGAGAGTTACAATAGAAGAGTTTAAAAAAAGGTAAAATTAATAACTAAATGATTTATAGTCGCCATTAAAAATAACATAAAAGATTATTAAAATGAATGAAGTTCTGTGAGCGCTATGTAATCAAAGTGTTAGTTGTACACAAGTACTCTCAGCTCTATATTTATATTATATATTTATATTATATTTAAGGTTGTCCTGTTTGTGTACAAAGCCCTTAATGGTCTGACCCCGTCCTACATCTCAGACCTCCTGACCCCTTATTCTACGCCCAGGTCCCTCAGGTCAGCTGACCTGGGGCCCCTGGCTGTCCCAAGGCAAGGCAAGTTTATTTGTAGAGCACAATTCGTACACAAAGTAATTCAAAGTGCTTTACAGAACAAGAAAATGCATTAAAATCACAATACAAATAAAAACATAAATAATCATTATAAAATGAACTTTAAAAGAGAAGAGTGCAGATAAGATCCTTTCAGTCATATGCACAGTGAAATAGAGCTGTTTTGAGCCTAGATTTGAACATTGTCAGAGTAGAGGCCTGTCTCACATCTTCAGAAAGACTGTTCCAGATTTTAGCTGCATAAAACTGGAATCCTGATTCCCCATGTTTAGTCCTGACTCTGGGCACCAGCAGGAGGCCGGTCCCTGAGGTCCTCAGAGTCCGAGATGGTTCATATGGCACTAACATGTCAGAGATGTACTTTGGTGCTAGGCCGTGGAGAGACTTGTACACAAGCAGAGCTGCTTTAAAGTCTATTCTCTGAGCCACAGGAAGCCAGTGTAGAGACCTGAGCACAGGACTAATGTGCTCGTACTTCCTGGTTCTGGTCAGGACCCGAGCAGCAGCATTCTGGATGTACTGCAGCTGTCTTACGGCCCGTTTGGAGAGGCCAGTGAGCAGGCCGTTACAGTAGTCTAACCTACTAGAGACAAATGCATGGATAAGTCTCTCCAAGTCAGGTTTAGACACTATACCTTTGATTTTGGCAATGTTTTTTAGATGGTAAAAAGCTGCTGATGTTATTGATTTGATGTGGCTGTTAAAGTTCAAGTCTGAGTCCATTATTACCCCGAGATTTCTAACCTGATTTGTAGGTTTTAGAGAGAGAGACTGGAGGTGACTGCTGACACTTTCTCTTTGTTTCTGTGGACCAAATACGATGACTTCAGTCTTGTCTGAATTTAGCTGGAGAAAGTTGTTTTGCATCCACACACTGACCTGTTGGATGCAGTGACAGAGTGAATCCACTGGTCCATATTCACCTGCTGTCAGTGAGACATAGATCTGAGTGTCGTCTGCATAATTGTGGTAGGACACATTATTACTTTGTATTAACTGGCCTAAAGGCAGCATGTAGAGATTGAACAGAAGGGGTCCCAGGATTGACCCTTGGGGCACCCCACAGGTCAAGGCCATGTGGTCTGAGACACAGTTACCAATTTCAACAAAGTACTTCCTGTCTTCTAGATAGGACTTCAACCAATTTAGGGCAGTGCCAGAGATGCCCACCCAGTCCTCTAGTCTCTGTGAAAGGATCTCATGATCGACAGTGTCAAAAGCAGCACTCAGATCTAGCAGGACTAAAACTGAGACTTTGCCTGCATCAGTGTTCAGGCGGATGTCATTTGTCACCTTAATAAGAGCGGTCTCAGTGCTGTGATGGGGTCTAAAACCTGACTGGAAAACATCAAAGGAGTTGTTCATTAGGAGAAAGTCAGTAAGCTGTTGGTAAACAACTTTCTCAAGGACTTTGCCTAAAAATGGCAGATTTGAAATGGGCCGGTAGTTGTTCAGTACTGTGGCATCAAGACTGCTCTTCTTTAGGAGAGGCTTTATGACCGCAGTTTTCAAGGCCTTTGGGAATGTTCCAGATTGTAGTGACATGTTAACTATGTGAGCGAGTGGTGGTAACAAACTGCTCAGCACAGACTTTAGAAATCTAGTGGGTAACACATCGAGGCAGCATGTAGATGAACTCAGACTGGTGATGATCTCTTGGACAGTTTTGTCAGTTACAGGTGCAAAATGAGTCAGCTCTAAGTGTCTAGGTGGCTGCAGGGTTGTTATTGGTGTTGTGGAATTGATGGCATTTTTAATGGTCTGAACCTTGTCGCAAAAGAATACTGCAAACTCATTACACTTAGATGTGGAGATCAGTTCCAACGGC
Organism: Epinephelus moara; assembly: GCF_006386435.1. Taxonomy (NCBI): domain Eukaryota; kingdom Metazoa; phylum Chordata; class Actinopteri; order Perciformes; family Serranidae; genus Epinephelus; species Epinephelus moara. Next base: position 1,107,985 of record NC_065508.1, on the reverse strand, counting down.
AGTTGAGCTGGAGGGTTTGTTAATCTGTTCACTGTTGCAAATAAGACACGCGAGTTGTTACTGCAGTTTCCAATAATTTCAGAAAAGTACCTCTCCCTTGTTCTACGTAAGATCTGGTTGAACACGTACAACTTTTCTTTATAAATTTCATAATGAACATGAAGCTTTGACTTGCGCCATTTCCGCTCGGCCCTCCGGCACTCCCTTTTCTGTGCCCTGACCGAGTCGTCATTCCTCCATGGCGCCTTCTGCTTATTTTTAACCATTTTAACCTTCACAGGGGCAATGGTGTCCAGAACATTCAAAACACTCGAAGTAACAGAGTTCAACAAATCATCAACATTAGAACATGAGGCATTTTCAAAGTTTATCATTTCCATGAACAGAGCACCTGTGCTGTTATTTATGTGTCTCCTCCGAACAACTGCAGGACCAGCCGGTGGTTTGGGAGAAACAGACAGGTCAAAGAAGACACAGAAATGATCAGACAGAGCAACATCAACCACATTGACGTTTGAAATATTAACCCCCTTTGTAATGAGCAGGTCCAGAGTGTGCTGCGCTCTGCTGTGGGTGGGCTCACACACATGCTGAGTCAGGCCAAAGGTTTCAAGGACAGCACTGAGCTCTTTAGCATTTCTGTCACAGACATTATCCACATGTACATTAAAATCACCTGTAATGACCAAACCATCAAAGTCTGTGCATACAATTGAAAGCATCCTGGTAAAATCATCAATAAAACTTTGACGGTGCTGGGGAGGCTTGTATATAACTACATAGAGTATGGACGGAGATTGTTTTAGCTCCATTTTAAAGGATACATACTCAAATGATGAAAACACCCCAAATGACAACCTGTGCATAACCATATGATCTCTAAATATTGCACAGACACCTCCACCCATTTGGTTTTCTCGTGTTTCAGATTTAAATTTGTAGTTGGGAGGAGCTGATTCCGTTAGAACAGCATTACCTGTGTTTTTATCAAGCCATGTTTCAGTTAAAAACATAAAATCAAGATTATACGAAGAGATCAAATTATTAATTAAAAATGATTTGTTAGACAAGGATCTGACATTAAGCACAGCAAGTTTCAGATTAGTTTCAGTAGGACTGGACATTATCTTCTTACAAGGGTTATGGATTAAATTTCTCTGATTGGACAGTCTAACTGTCCTTCTGTAATCTGGTCTATGTGGTGTGGCTGTAGATAAAGCACTAGGGGAGAATACTGTCTCACAGGGCCCCAGCTTGATATTACCTTTATCATGGCTGTAGGTCCTGGGACAGCAGAGGCCCTGTGCATCCTAGCTCTTAGGGATACCAGCTCTGGGGGCAGGCAGGGGAGGACGAGCAGGGGGAAGTTTGGGTGATGGACCAGATGAAAACCGAGGGGGAGGAGCTGGGGGAGCTTTAGTTTGTGAAGCAGGAGAGTTGAAGCTCCTGTGTGTCCCACACTCCAGACTTAAGCTCAGGGTGATCGTGTCTTTGCTGTGTCTGCCCCCACACTGTGAAACAGCCTCTCCCTCCCAATCAGATGTGCCCCCTTCACTGACTGTCTAAGTCCAGGCTCCGAACCAACTGTTATTCATCAGCGTCCTCCCTGATGCTGCCTGTGTGTGTCTCTGACTGTGAGCTGTGTACCTGACAGCTGTGTTGTCTCTCATGTGTGAGTTTAGCAGTTTGTTCGGTGACGTGAGTAGTTTTTAAATGTGCTTTATATAGAAATCTGTGTTGAGTTGAAATATATAGATATAAAGTATTACGAGCTTCATGAAGTTTAAGTATCTGCAGTAAAAATACACAACTATTATAAACCCAAGACGCTATTCGCCCGTCTGTCTGTCTGTCTGTCTGTCTGTCTGTCTGTCTGTCCGTCCTCCCACAGTTGAGAGCAGTGTTGATGTTTGACTGACATCTAGTGGTGAAGACTGTGTACTACACTGTGGTGATGATGATGACTGACTCATTGAACATTGATTATTTTCTCTGTTTAGATGCATTAAAATATAAATAAATACAGTCAGTGTGACAGAAACACATCTGTCTCTGTCCTGGAGCTCTGTAGTTTAACCCAGTGAAATATTCAGGCCTAAAATAAGATGCTTTTCATGGCCGTGTGGTGAATGTTCCAAAAAGATGTCGCTGTGTTTCCTGTCGGGAAAGTCGTTGCTTTTTACCAAGAAATGTGTGTGTTACACAACAATAAGACAATACAGAATAAAAACAGAAACAGCTCCAAAGACGAAGCAGAGCAGAGGACAGACGTGGAGTTAAAGGGGATGTGGGATTTTAAATCAGTGGCTGCAGGTGTGCCCTTCATCAGATACTGTTTGTGTGTTTGAAATGTGTAACAGAGGTTATTCAGTCCCTCCAGGATCTCATGGTCCAAAACCCTTGAATTTGCGGCCAATTTCTTCAAAAATTATGATAAAAATTGCAGCATTTTTTATGTGATTTTTTTTTTTTTGTAGGAAATTGCGGCTAATGACAAAAGGAGGAAAAAAATGTGATTGTTTTTAAAATAACTACCTCCAAAAAAATAAGCCCTGTAGTCACTTGCTATAATAATCACACTGAATATTACAAAAGTAGCTGCAAATGTTTTTTATGGTTCTCTTCTTTAGTTTTATTTAATTAGTTTCAAAACATGGACTCCAATAATGTTGAGTGAATATTGTAGCTCTCAACAATGTGACTGTACAACATGTCAGCTCATCTTCTGTAAACATTACATTTTAATACATTCAACACATATTGTCTGCATTTACACAGTGCAACTTCTTATGTCAATACAGAGCGTTTCTCCAGACTGCAGTGCTATTAGCACATTTGATGACGCGTCTGATGACGTTTCAAATGACGGTGCATGCGCAACGACTTCCGGTCAGGAAAATCGTGGCACTTTTGAAAAATTGCAAGCCCCCCGCAAATATTGGACTTCCCGGTCTTTCGTTGAATTTGTGTTAATTATTGCGATCACAAGAAAGCGATTCTCTGGAGGGACTGATTATCGCTCTGATGTCGTCTGGGATCTTGTTCTAGATATTATCAATACGGCTACTTTTTATTGGCGCTCTTATTGATTCTTCTTCACTTTTTAAAATAAGTGCTTTTTAGAAAATGAAGTAATTTAATAATAATAAATTTAGAACAAGATAACTGAATATTTTAAATATAACTAAATGTTTCCAAAGCAGCAACTGTCATTTTATAAATAATATTCCTGACATCACAATACTGAGTGAAGTGCAGTTTTTATCAGTCACTGTAAGTCTGTCCTCCTGTCCTCTGTCCTCTGTCCTCCAGTCCTTCAGGTTATTGTCACTTCGTTTCCGTCGCGGCCGCTCAGCTGTTCACTGACTTCACTCCGTGTCATGTGGGTGAGTGTGTGTTTGTGGAGGAGGTCGGCCTCGGCACATAGAGCAGGAACGAGGCTGCAGGATGATAATAAAATAAATCAAAATGTTAAAAAGAACAGATAAAATTAGGGCTGGGCGACATGGCAAAAATATGACGATAATTTTCCCAGTATTGATCGTAATCAATATTTCTCACGATATATAATTTTATGATGCTTCGGGTTTGAAAAGTGTCCTGATGACGTCTGACACCTGGAGAAACCAAATGATTTTCCAGCTTCCCACAGCGCTCGTTGTAAAGCTGCGGCAGAGTGGTGTAAGAGAAATATTTCCTGCCTGAGAGCTCGATCTGCAGTCTAACGCTTTAATTCATTTCTTGACTCCGTCTGTCTCCACGGGGCTCAGGGCATCATGTCTTTGGCTAGAAAGTATGACACAGCGTCTGTTATATCTCTGCTCCTTTTGCATCGCTTCTCATGTGGGGTCATGGCAGAGGAAGAGGACACTATTGATTGGTGTTTCAGTACCGCCCTGCTAGCCCCGCCCACATCAGCAGAGGTGCCAGGAAGTTGAACACTTGTTGGTGGACTTACTGCAGTTTTGGTGGATTTTCATGTTCTGTGTCGTCGCTGGGACGCCACCTTCTCAGGTGACGGAAAAGATTTGTTGTGTTTCCTGTCCTGGTTGGCACCAACCATATTTTGCAGACCATCTTTGTGTCGTCACCTTTCAAGTAGCCAAACCACGTCCAGACTAATGACACTGTGTGACCTTTTTTATCCACAGTTTGGTTGAAGGTCTTATTCAGCTTCACCGCCGCTTTGCTCCTTACTTACACTCATTTTCCCCTTTTTTCATTATGTCCATGCTGCTTTTACTTTGTTCTCACCTCGGCACAAACTCTGCAGTAAAAAATGGCCGTGTACAATGACGCACACCCCCAACACTGCAGACTGACTGACAGCTGTCTGCTAACTTCTGCTGTTTGGATTTATCTAGGCCTGTCCATATCGAGGAAAAACAACTTTAGTTTAACATCGTCGTAAACATACATTTTTGTTGAGATCCCATTTCAAGATCGTGTTACGGCCCAGCCCTAAATAAAAGAACTGATAATGTCGGAGCTTATCAATACTACTTTGATAATTTAACCCTGGGGCTTGTTTAATACCGGGTTTTGGTGCCCATCACTAGTTTTCAGTCGGAATAGTCCCACGAAAAATGGTTGTTTTTTACCAAGACACTGCTGCGTTTCCTGTGGAGGTAGTGCTCCCAATTTAGTAGTGCTCCCAGTATTTCAAGCAAAACTGTGAACTTCTCCCAACCATAACGAGGTAGTTTTTGTGCTTAAACCTAACCACACACTAACCACAGTGCTTTTGAAATGTAAAGTTTAATAATGTACAAATTTATCTGGGGTTTGCAACAATGTACATCAACACTTTTCTGGCCATCGAGTTGCACTGCTGTTTAAAGGTTTTAGGAACTAACTCAAATTCCATCTTCTGTCTCTACTCACAGATTGAGAAGTGATGCAGTGACAGCAGATGATGTCTACAGACGCTCTGAAAGAAAAACAAGGATTTGGGTTTCCTCTGCAAAGGCTGCGAGTCGTCTTGGATCCAGTTCCTGAAAGAGACGGCGGGTTCCCTCAACAGTTTTGGGGTTTGGATATCAACATGGACGGCATTGAACACTACATCTGGGAGCGCCGCATCCACCATGGGGTCAGGTACCAGAAGAGCGCAGTCCCGTTCCCAGACTCTGTTGAAATCGGTTTGGAGTTCAACGCGGCCCTGGAGAGGAAGGAAAAGTTAGATATGTGTCTGCTGACAAACAGCGTGATGCTGGAGCTTTGTGAATTTGCCAAAACGGTGACTAGGTCCGAGATGTATTTCTTGTTTGAAATACTGGAGTTCAACTTTGACCTTGGTATGGACATGGTCGATGAATGGCAGTGTTACGACTTAACAAAACGCGTTCACACTAAAATAAGGATGCTGAGGGATCAAATCAAGTTTAAACCTCATAGATGGCTAGAAACATTTCTACTGCCACCCCTGAGCATTCCAGTAGCATCCGCTGGGTCAGAGCAGTCTGAACGCTACTACCCTAAAAGGAACACTGTCGTGGATAGTTCAGTCCTCACTGGAGGCAGCAAGAACAGCGAGTCTGCAGAACATCAGGATATGGAGAGTAACACAGCTGCAATAGTTATAAAGAAACAAGGAGGAGTCCGATTAAAATCAACAGCTGATGCTTACCCTCACTGTAAAGACCTCGGTGTGACTCTGGTTGTTCGACCAGACAATGCACCCAAAGAGAAGCTGGACCCAAATCTGATAACCAACGGCGTGATGATGGAACTACTCGACTTTTCCAGAGTGCTCTGTGGAACCCACACTGGGATAGTTTGCGACTTGGTCAAGCAAAACTTTGGTTATGAGTTGGTAAGAACTCTGTTCCGTGTTCAGGTAGCCAGGCTGATGGAGAGGAAGTACGCCTGCCAAACACCCGAGGACAAGAGCGCTTTCCGAAAGGAGGTTTTTCAAGTCCAGCTGAACAAACGGGAACAGAAGCCTAAAAAGAGAAAAAACCCTGACACAGATTACCAAGAACTGGAAGAACCAACAATGGCCAGTAATAAAAGAGAGATGCTGAGGCTCGAGGACGATGATGCAAAAGACATCTGTCAGGAGAGCGACCTGTCATACATGTGTCCAGTTGATTTTGAGACAGAAATGCAGTCAGGTTCAGATGCCGAACCAGAGAACATGAAGTTTGAGAGTTCTATGCCTGAAACAAAGTTTTCTCTGGATGTAAAGGAGGAAGAGGAGGAAGTTTTCGTCTCCCCACGGCAGCCTGAGATGAACGTCCACAACCCTTGTTTGTTTGAGGTATGTCCAAAGGACACAGCTCTAAAAGAAATCGGGAATCTGTTTTCTGAAGACAAAAAGGAAGACATGGGTGTAAAAACATATAAACAGAAGCTGTGGATCAGACGTGCCCCTCGCTCAAAGGAAATCCTGAAGTCTAGTAGAGTGAACGACATGTTTGCCCAATGCAGAGCGAGAGCTTTAGACTTCAATATCGGCTCAGGCAGCAAACAAAATGTGGATCTGCAACTTTTCACCAACCGGGTGTTGTATGAAGTTTATAAATTTGCACTTGCAATGACAAAGAGTTCACGCAATTTCTTATTCGATATTCTGGGCAACAACTTTAACCTTTTCTTCCACAATGAAGTGCATCAGCGCAATTTTACGTCTTACATGTTTGTGAAAGAAAAGATCCTCCAGAACCACCCTGACAGATGGAAAATGGAGTTCCTCAGCAGCCCCTTTCATTTCCCTGAAGTTTACAACATGGTTGATGTGACCAGTGATTTTCAAACTAGACAGGAAGCTGAGACAGAGCAGCAAACAAACAGGGATTCACAGCCCTCGGATTCAAGCCAGCAGGAAGATATGGAGCCACATCCGTTCTGCAAAAAGTTTGGCCTCAACCTTTGGTCAACAGAAGAACGTTTGGCGAGCCAAAAGCTTGATTTGACGGTCCTGACCTCAGGCGCTGTGCTGGAAATATTCGCCTTCATCAGAGAGCTGTGTGGATCGCTCAGGGAGCTAGTTAACGACATCCTCGATCACAACTTTGATCTCGATCTGCAAAGTGGATTGACAGAGGCCTCACAGGTGATCCAGAGATGGTACTCCACCCAGAAGAGCTTGATGAGAAAGTACACCTCATCACCAAAGGTAAGCAGGTGGTTTAAAATGGTTGTCCCACTGAATGGTCACTTGCTGCTTGATCCAGAACCACCAACTGCCAACAGCCTGGAGGATCTGGATTCAGAAGACTCAAAGCCAGAAATGGAGGCTTTAGACAGAGATGAGGAGATAGAAGAGAAAAAAGTCATCCGCTATCACTTCTGCGAAGAAATTGGATTGGACCTTGATGTCAACTCTAAACCAGGCAAAACAAAACTCGACTTGGGAGTGCTGACGAGAGGAGTCCTCTTGGAGATGCACCAGTATGTGGAACGAAACTGCAGCCGATACGTTCCCGCTCTGTACGAGATTCTGGAGTACAACTTTGATCTGAGCCCTCAGGGCCATCGGAGGGTGGAGTTCGCCTGGTCCATTGCGGCGCAGGTCATCGCCATCGCAGGTAAAAACGGCAGAAATGGACAATACCTGAACAAAGTGATAGAGTTGCCTTTCGAGGTGTCCGAGTCCTCGCAGATCGTCTGCAAAGAGGAGCCGGAGGACGGCTTCGGTGAGCTTGACCTTAACGATAACAACGACATTATGTTTGTCAGAGAACTGAAGCCTGTTGACATAGAGGTGGAGATAGATTAGAGTCGATATTCTCTAATAGAGTGCTGCAGGGGTGACCTTTATTTGTGGGACAAACCGGAAGTTAGCGTCACCTTGGTTTCCGCAAACAAAATGTCAATGGAATTGTTTCTTTGGGTTATTGCAGAAAATAAGATCTGTGATGAACAAAAGTTTATGATACTTGTTTGTTTTGTTCAGCAAGATAATCTCCACAAACACCACTAGGATGATTGAAGCAGAAATGCAATCACCAGAAGTACAAAGCTGGAGTTAGACTATAAGCGATCTACACTAGACGTTAGCGTCACCACCACAACAAGGCTGTAAAACTGTGTTCAGCGTGATGATGTTCTGTGTCTCATTGGGCCACTTGTTAGCAACCGCCTTTTTGAAGACACATAAAAGCTTCAAAATTCGTGAATGAGGTATTTACTGATGAACTTTATGTCAAAGAACAAAATGTCGAAGTCTTGTGTTAATCACCAACCTTTTTTTAGATATCTAACCAACAACACGTTGACTTCAAGACGAGGCAACAGGAAGTGCAGAAACGCTAACTAATTTTTGTGATTTAGGACACATGCAGCACTCGATTATTAATGAGTCATTTGCTTTGTAAAATACCATAAAATTGTTTCTTAAAACCCAAGATGACGTCCTCACATCACTCATTTAGTGTAAAACCTGAAGACGTTCAGTTTACAGTCACATGTGACAAAGAGGAGCAGCAAATATCGTCATGTTAGAAGCCAGAACTTGTTTAATATTTCTGCTTGAAAAATATTCAGTTGAAAACAGATGCCCATTATTTGTCTGTCAGTCAATCAAGTCATTGCTTCAGCAATAAAAAACAGCACAAACTACAACAATTGAAATTAAAGTTGAATCAACACTATACAGTATGTAGCCTTCACAGAGGTTGGATTTATTGCAGTTAGGGTTGCCACGGCACGATAACAGCCTCAGAAAATATTGTGGTTTCATGGTGTCAGTCAGAATGAGCCTTAAAGGAAAGAAAACAGACGGGTTGTGTTTGGTTGAACAGACGTTTTATTATTTTAATTGAAAGTTGAAAACAGATTTTTATGATGGTTTGTGTAAAACGTCTCCCCTTTGGAAAAAAACTCAAAGAAGAGATTCAGTCTCCAGTTGCATTTTTTTTTCCAGTATCATACATAAGCAAATGTACACTGTAGGATAACCCTCAGTTTTCATATCATGGTGTAGCTCATTATCGGTATATCTTTGCAACCCTAATTGCAATACTGTATTCAGCTGCGTTGGTTTAAGCCAGATGAACCTGATGACACACTGACAGCTGAATGTGATCATCATGTTTGGACCTTTACTTTTAATGGTTAATATTCTGGAGAATGTCCACTGGGGCTGGCTTCGTCTCAAACCTCACATTCTCTGTGATCACCTGTGCTGTTTTAATTCAGCCAAACTCACAATATAGTTTTTTCTACTGTACATTTATTTTCTGTTTGTGGAACCAGTACAATAAAGGGATTTGATTGCAGCTCATGAATGGTAACTGCTGCCATGCAGGCATTTGGTTTTACAATTAGGACTCGACATCTGACATCATCAACATCAGTGGAGATTATTAAAAAAGAACTGCTGTATGATGGGATGTATCTGACTGAAATGGACCGAGTGTCTGTATGTTCAAATGTCCGACCTCACACTTGGCGGAGGTATTGATGAGGACCAAAGAAAGTCCAGTGTGATGCAGTTTGGACGAGTGTCTCTCGGGAAATCTATTGGCAGGAACGTTTAACGCCAAACAGTCGGCCCGTTCTACTTTGAAACAGTGGACTATTGAATGACCTGTAAACATACATGTGGATGAAACATGTTTTCGGCCTTGGATGTACATTTTGTTTTTATTATGTTCTGTTGTTGGGAATTAAAGTGTCTTTAATCTTCATTCTGTCTGTGTCAGATTTATTTCAGCTCACAATTACAACACAGCACCTTTAAAATGTTCAGACTCAAATATTCAACATTTTCAACCTGGTCTCACTCCAAAGTCTTGAAGCGTCAGGGCCGTGGACACTGTCCCGCGGTGGGGCAGCAACCAAAGTTGAGATGGTGAAAGAGTGGGTGGATGGGTCCAACAAACATCGAATTTCACCCAGGAGGCTGGTGTTCACTTCCTGTAAGATTGTAAAGTCGAACCCTGTTCTTTATTCCTAAACCCAACCACGTGTGTGTGTTGGCTAAACGTAACCAGGTGTGTGTGTTGGCTAAACGTAACCACGTGTGTGTGTGTTGGCTAAATGTAACCACGTGTGTGTGTTGGCTAAACGTAACCACGTGTGTGTTGTTGAAAGAAAAAAAACATTAGTTGGTGGTGTTGTACTGATGTAGTGCTTTTATTTTGAAAGAGACTGTATCAAACTGTACATTTCCTGTGAAAACAGAAGTGTATTTTGAAAACAGACAATGCATGTAACAGGCTGAAGTTGACACGGCGTCCCAGAACGTCAACAACCAACACACCCAGGGTACCTTGGACGTCATATGTGGACGTGGAAAGTCCATGACCAAACGTGGACATGTGACGAGGTCACAGTGAGGATGATGATGGTGTTTTACAGAATGTTTTGTTCCTTAAACTCGACGTCCGGTGGGAAAAAAATATTTTTATTACATAGTTTTAGGCAGAAATGGAGTCTTAAAAGTTTACTTTTATTTAAAAGTAAAAAAAATTTTAAATCTGCCTCCATGTTAAGAATAATTCAACTCATTTTTAATGTCCATCAACTGTTTGAAAAATGTTCTAAAATCAGTCTTTCTGTTATTCTCGTACAGTGATACTGTTTTTGTTGCCTGGTTTCAAGACACACACTGATTTCTGTATTTTTTTTTTTTTTAAACAGGCTGAAATATTTTCACTGCACTGCAAACTAACTTTTTTAGGACTGAATTTTGGTGTTTATAAGATTGAACACAGGGTCAAAGACATGAGTCCGGGATGGTAGACCGATACTGCATTTCATTCCTGACTGATATTAATCTGAATAAACAGCATGTCTCTATGAACACAAGTATTTATTTAGAGTGCTCAGATTATTTACTGAAGTAAAAGTGCCCATACAACAACAGAACAACACTTCATTTGAAGTAAAGGTCCTGCGTTTAAAATCTCACCAAAGCAAAAAAAGAGTACAGAAGGATTTCTTCTCTGATAGTATCATAGTAAGTGTATCTGCTGCTGACGGACGTGCTCTGTAGTTGTACTTACACACAGTCGTCAGATATGTTGAATTTATTTTGCAGATCAGAGTGTTTCAACCTGATGTAATAAAATAAAAACTGTTTATCAAACACAAAATTATTAGAAGCTGCTGTGTGTCGTCACAATAATCAAACTCCTCCCAGCAGATAATTGTAATCGATGACATCACTAATACTTAATGTTTAAACTATTATAAAACTAAGAAGTCAATTTGCATTTAAATGATTCATTTGAATGAGTAGAATTAATTGAACGAGACTTTAATTGGCTCATAAAATGAACACTTACATTTCATCAGTGTGTGTACAGTGATTTTTACATAGGCGTCCCATCATGCTCTCTGTCGGAGTCCTGCAGGTGATTAAACAGGTGTCACTAATGATCTCATCAGAAAACATGAACCTGATGGTTTTATTAAATAAACCTGAGGTGTGTGTTTCTGTTCAGTTTCCAGCAGATGGCGCCAGAGTCGTCCAGATCATCTGATGGGAACTCAGCATGTTTTATTTTCCTGAGTAAAACACTGGTGTTTGGTTTCATTAATCACAAAGTGCCAAAACACAGTTTGCAAAGTCAAATATTTCAGTACCTTAAATTCAGTGCTGTTTAACTGTCAGCTGTCAGTGTTCACAGGACGTCTGCAGGTCAGTTTTAAATTTGGTTAAAAGCATTAAATTAGAGTGACTGATAGCTGCAGACGCCCTGACATTAAAGCCCATATGTGGCTCAGCAGGGGCGGAGCACCAGATCCAGGGCCGCTGTGCTGCCTGTGTGGGAGACAGAGCTGTGAGTGTTTGTGTGTGAGGTGGATCATCACTGTTCTGTTGGTAGTTGCAGTCTGATGTGTGACACTGAGACAGTGTCTGCATGCAGGAGACCGATGGGTTTATAAGAAGACATTTCATGTGCAAGACGTGTATGACGAGGACAAAGTGTCTCTGTCTCCGTCCTTCCCTCGGCCTCTCTGTTGATGTAGAAATAAGATTAAAATATTTAAATCATTTCCAACACTAGATTCATCTGAAAGGCCGACAGATGGAAAACGACTTTTTAACTCCGCCCACAAAGATTGATCCTTTTACAGTTATAGTTCAGCGTCCCGAGCTGCAAACCTTTGACCCTCTGTAGCTCCTGTGCTGTGTGCACAAAGTTAACGTACAGCCCTGCTGTTTATTGATGTCATTTCTCATGTACATGTTGTGCAGCTGTTTATTTTTTATGGTCTGTTTTTATAAAAGTGCTCCTGACGTCTCTAACGTGGCTTTGACCTGTAACTGAAAACGTGTGTCACCGTTCAGCCTGAAAATACAGATAAGAATTTTTCGTCCATATCACTCAGCCCTGCTGTGAAAGTGCACCTTCATGGGGGAACAGAAAAAGTTTGTCTCAGGTGAGTCAGTACAATAAACAAACCAGAGAGGACGTCAGAGGAGACGCCTGCGCACCGATGTGACTCGGCTAGAGAGACACAGAAATGTCCACAGATGGATCGATGCAAAAGAGTCGGCTTATTTATTTTCTGTGTTTTTAGACATCCGGGCGCAGAAGAGTAAAAACGGCAGCAAATGTTTCAGTCTATCATCAGTGCTCAAGCACTGTTTGAGCACACAACTGTTTTCACTCTTTATCTCTTTTGTGCACCCGTGTCTGAAATAAATTGACTGTTGTTGCGTCGACCTCAGTCTGTGGACATTTCTGTGTCTCTCTGGCTCAGTCACATCCGTGTGCAGGCGTCTCCTCTGCGTCCATCTGTAGATCATTGTGACGTTTTTCTGTATGTGTTTGCAGCCTCTCAGGACACTTGATGCTTTGAAGGCTGATTGCTACAGCAAACGTTTTTTTCCTGGAGGGTCTCTTACATTAGTGGGTGAGTCACTTTAGCAAACTCATCAATTAATTATTTTTAACTGATTAAGCAGTTCATTTAACGCCTCTTATCTGAGTCCAGCTCACTGTGATTGATTCATTATATTATTAGGAATAATTATAGGCCTGATTGTCCCCTCTGGTTTCCCATCATTCTTTGGCTGATACGATGGTTGAATAGGATGTTTTTATTGTACTGTACGTGATATGAAAATGGTTTTATAGTTTAATGCTGTCACAGAATCATATCAGTCACCTGAGGAATTTTACTGCACAACAAATACTTTTGATACTTTAAGTACATTTTACTGACGATGCTTTTGCACTCATGAAGGACTTTGTCTGCAGGACTTTTACCTGTAGTGGAGGATTTTTACATTGTTGTATTAGTACTTTTAGCACTTGTGCTTATGACACCGGAAACTGCCAACGTAGTTCCACTTGACTTAACCACAGCGTTCGATACAGTGCATCACGACATTCTAATAAAACACCTCCAGTTTGGTGTCGACATCAGTGGCACTGCATCACACTGCTTCACTTCCTGCCTCAAAAACAGCTTCTCTGTCCGCACCGGAAACCACTCCTCTTCTTCAGCCACTCCTTCCTGTGGGGTCCCCCTAGGCTCCATCTTAGGTCCTGGTCTCTTTTCGTTGTACATGCTTTCTCTCGGCCAAATTATTAAGCAATACAACATCTCTTCCTCTCCTGTGCTGACGACACACAGCTGTGTCTCCCTCTCAAACCTCACGACAAGCCCAATTCTGTGAGTCCATCACGTCCTCACTGTGACCTCGTCACATGTCCATGTTTGGTCATGGACTTTCCACGTCCACATATGACGTCCAAGGTACCCTGGGTGTGTTGGTTGTTGACGTTCTGGGACGCCGTGTCAACTTCAGCCTGTTACATGCATTGTCTGTTTTCAAAATACACTTCTGTTTTCACAGGAAATGTACAGTTTGATACAGTCTCTTTCAAAATAAAAGCACTACGTCGGTACAACAATGTAAATTAACATATTTTTCCTTCAACAACACACACGTGGTTGGGTTTAGGGAAAAAGAACAGGATTTGGCTTTACAATCTTAAAGGAAGTGAACACCGGCCTCCTGGGTGAAATTCCTGCCCACCCTACTCAGACTTTTGCCACCTTGACTTTTGCAGGTGTCCCACCACATTTCCCCCTGATGCTGCCAGGCACTGTTAAATGATAATGGCGACCGGCTGTGTATCACACCAACATTAAAAGATGGCTTTTATCGTCAGTGTCTGACGCTGCAAGTCACTGCCCGAGTGCCAGATTTTGGTGGCTTCGGGGTGAGACCAGGTTGGCCTGTCTTGTAAACAGCCTCGAGGACATAAAGGACGTCATTCAGCTGATTGAGGGCGGATAAGAAGTCTTCCTTTTTGACCCCCCGACTCCATCGAAGGGATTTCTGAGCAGCTCAACAGCCTCTCCAACTATCTTAAACCCTGTGTCAAAAATCTTGGCGTGATATTTGACTCTGCCTTTTAAGTTTGAAGAATTAACACAGTAGTAAAAGCCAGAGTCACCCCAACTTTCATCTTCTCCCGTTTGGACGACTGTAACTTTGTCTATGCCGTTATCAGTCAGTCCTCTCTGTCCCGCCATCAGCTGGTTCAGAACGCCGCGGCCAGGCTGCTCACAGGTATCACACCTGAGTTAACGTCTCTCCACTGGCTGCCTGTAAAGTTCAGGATTGATTCGAAGGCTCTCCTGTTTAACAGTGTGCAGACCTCCTGACCTCTTATTCTACACCAAGGTCCCTCAGGTCAGCTGATCTGGGGCTCCTATCTGTCCCACGCTCCAGATTCAAGCTGAGGGGTGACTGTATCTTTACTGTGTCTGTGGAACAGCCGCCACTGACTCGTCTAAGTCCAGGCTCAAAACCTAACTTCAGGCTGCTGTCAGCCCTAGAGTGGTCTCCTCTGGTCTGAATCAGGGACTCATGTTGTTCCAAAGTTGTATAATTGCCTAGAGTTGGTTCGTGTTCTCACGGCAGCATTTACAAGAGGACCAGATCAAATGCCTTGTGTGAGAAAGCTGCTCTTGATTGGTCAGAATTTCCATGTGGGAAAAATCCAGGAAGTAAAGCAAACGTTGAAGAAGAGTACACTTGCAAGATAAATGTGACACTTTCTAATGTCACAATGGAGGGACAACTACGCAGGTTGATTTTAGCGCTGCTCATCGTGGACTATATTGCTGTCATTGTTCATTTTAGTCAAACCATACAGTTTGAAAACGAGGCGCGGCTCCAACTAGAAAACAATGTTTTGATGCATTGGATGTGCTGAATGTGCATATTAAGGCAGTACAGGAGGAGGTGCACATTAATAATCCTCCAGGACTGTAACATGCTCATGTTTAACCCAAACAATGTGTCATGTGACTGCAGTTGCTTCACATCCAGGTCGGAACACCTTCTCACCACAAACCAACCGCACCAGAGTTCCTTTGGAACCGGACTGAGACCACCTCTTCAAGAAGGTCTCAGTCCGGTTGTTTTGCTGTGTTCACACCTGCACAAACGAACCACACTGAGGGGACAAACACACTGCAGTTAGATTAAACTGAACCAAACAGGTGTGAGAGCAGCCTGTAAGTCATGAGCGTCAGAGTTCACCTGGCGAGGATTCATCTGATGTCTGTCTGTCTCTGAGTGTTGGAGCTGTGTACCTGACAGTTGTTTCCTCTCATGTGTTGTTTTGTTTTTAACTGTTGAGTGAGTTTGAGACGTGTGAAGGATCTGAAATCTTCCATCAGTTTGACAAACTGTTTTTTTTTACAGTCACCTCTGTTATTTTTGTGTTTCACACTCAGCTGTGGACGTGAGGCGACGTGTTCCCAGTCCTAACAGTTGGTTTCTCTGTGATGGATCTCATGTTTCCTCACAGTTTATTCTGAGGAAGGAGAAGAGAGGACATTACTGTCTTTCTTCCTCTCCATCTTTAATTCAGTCTGTTTTACAGACAAGACGTTACCTTCAGCAGCAGGACCAAAGCCTCCAAACACAGGAGTGTGTGAGCGAGGACTCAGAGTAAAGACCTGCCGCCGGCTGTGAGTCAGCCTCAGAGTGACAGAGCGCTGCCTCTGTTATCCCTCGTCACACTCCTCTTTAACACTCACACAGAAATGACTAAACTCTGCAGAGGAGCTGCAGCCAGACGGAAACAAGGAGCAGAGAAATTATAAAGACAAACATTTGTTTTAATCCATGAATCTGCACATTTAAAATCCTGAACTGAAATAAAAAATCTGGTTTTCTTAAATGAATAACCTCACTGTGGCGCCTGCTGCACTTCCTCTGGGTTTATTTCCTGCATGGGAACACAGCTGTCAGCCTCCGTTACATTCCTCCACTGCACCTAAAAATAATGAAGAAGAAGAAGTTTCACAGATTGAATGTCCCTGTCTTCTTCCTGTAGGAGGAGGCAGCACTGAAAGAGTTACTGCTGGTTTGTACTACGGAGGCTCATCACTGCCAACGTGATGGAAAAAAAAAAGACCCTTTAAGAAACAGTTTCATGATAATGACACGGCAGAGTTTATAAAGTAAACTATACAAGTGGTGTGATAAATAATGGGCAACTTTACAACTTCACTAATCTTAACTCATTATGTCGAGACACTTTGTAATTACTCTGACATGCTGAGTCATTAGTTTGATATGCGGAATCATTGTTTCCAGAGACAGAAGTCATTTTGTTAAGTTGTTGTTTTATTTGTATTTATTTGTTTAGTAAGCTTCGAGATACGTTTGTCATTTTTGGATAGTAATTCAATGTTTTTAGAAACGTTCTTATTTTGTGATGCTGTCAGTATGTATGAGACACTAAGTCATTGTTTCTAAATAAGTACGTTTTTTGGGGGGAAACATTCTCATCATTTTGAGACACTAACTTTACGTTCACACCAGAAGCTTCCAAAGAGACAAAGTCTCTCGCTGCGACCCAAGAAGCACAAGTGTCAAAAATATTTGTGGCAGCTCTCATCACGTGAATGATTGAACGTTTGATCGTCCTTGTCAATTTAAAGGAGCTGCGAAGCGACAACTAGCTTTAAAGCAGCGTAGTTGCTGCTTGTTGTTGTCCAGTCAGAAAGCTCATAGTTGGCCTACAGAAAGTTGTTTGGTCAGTGAAAACAGAAAACATATGTCGTCCCATTCAAACCAAGCAAGGAAGACTTGCATGCTACGTCTCAACATTAGCCTGCAGTTCTCTCCTATTATGAACATTACACACTTTAATACTCACCAGACCAACCAACTGCCTCTGCGCCGCGGTCCCAAGCCTCATTCTTTTTATTTTGTTCTCTGTAACCGAACAGCGACACATTATAAAGGACTGAGTGGGCGCCAACGCAAGTAACAAACTTCTCGATATCCTTGATATTCTCGAGTTGACCAAAGTGCTGTACCTACAGTTAAAAATGATTAAAAGAGAAACAAGTGAAGTGAAATAATAAACATAGATCAAGGCACAAATAAACACATAGGCAACATCAGGAGGACTCTAAAGCTTTAGTAAAGAGGAACGTTTTTAGCCTTGATTTAAAGAGTCGATGGAGGGGGCAAGTCTGACAGAGGGGGGAATGCTGTGTCAGAGTCTGGGGGCTGCGACCACAAAGGCACGGTCACCCCTGAGTTTAAAATAAGTACGTGGAACAGTTAAAAGCCCTAGGTTAGCCGACCTGAGGGGTCTGGAGGTGGAGTATGGGGTTAAAAGTTCTGTCATGTAGGAAGGGGCCACTCCATTCAGGGCTTTGTATGTGAATAAAAGAAGTTTAAAATCAATACGGTGCTGCACTGGCAGTGGAGAGAGGCTAGGACAGGGGTACCTGTCAAAAGTCTGGCTGCAGCGTTTTGTACTAGTTGTAAACAGAAGAGAGATGACTGATTAATTCCAGTGCAAAGAGAGTTGCAGTAGTCCAAGCAGGTGGAAATGAAAGCATGAATGACTTTTTCTAGGTCCTTGAAACTGATGAATGGTTTGATTTTTGCGATGGTGCGAAGTTGGAAAAAACTGGCTTTGACTATTGAGTTGACCTGTTCATCAAACTTGAGTGCAGAATTGAAAATGACACCGAGGTTTTTGACGTGAGGTTTGATAAGAGTGGACAGGTTGCCAGGACTGTTGGATATCAGGTTGATGTTGTCAGAGGGGCCAAAGACAATGATTTCGGATTTAGCTTCATTTAGTTGAAGGAAGTTTACTACCATCCAGGACTTCATTTCACTGATGCAGTTGAAGATGTTGGTGAGTTTGGATTGGTCGTTTGGTTTGAGGGGAAGATAGAGCTGGGTGTCATCAGCATAGCAGTGGAAAGAGATGTAATATTTTTGAATGATTTGACCATCTGTAGGAACCAAAGTTACATGGCTTGTTCTCTGGGACCCACTTCATCGATGCGTCAGAGCTCATTAACATAAAGTTAAACGAGTTTTAACTCCCCTCCGGAGCCGCTCCGGTCACTTTGGTTGCCCAAGTCGCCGAGCTCTCATTGAAAATGAATGACTTCCGACATTTTGGAGGGGAGTCAGTTTAAATACCGAGTCTGCATTTGGAGTTCAGTCATTTTTTGACGTAGTAAGTTATTTTCCACCAGAGGATGAATCCTGTCAACTTTTTGTTTTCTGTGAAATATCTCAACATCGACTGGATTAACTGTTGTCATATTATGTTTCTCTTCTTATTCACATGAACACATCGTTTCATAACGTTTACACCACCGTCGTTCCCACGGCTACCTCATGTTGTTGCACTATAATGCCGTGGGACTGTTCATGTTGTACACGACTGTGTGTCTCCCTTTATTTAGTTTCCCTAAAGTGTCTTCTTTACTTTAGAACATATGAATATTTGTTTGTTTGTGTACAACTATATTTGACATATTTGCCCATTGTCTCATCATCAGTGGTGCAAAGCATGTGCAATACTGAAGTAGAATTTTAAAGTATTCAGATTATTAGTACAAAATATAAATGAACTAATAAACATGGATGAATTATGACAGGTTCATCTGCTCCGCAGCTCCGCCTTTATAATGATGAACACATTAATGCATCAATAATTATAATCATATAATATAATACATGGAATTCCACATGATGATATTTTTGAAGTGAAAACATGAACGCAGGATTTAAACAGAGTATTTCTGCACTGTGTGTGGTACGGATAAAGATCTGAGTACTTCATGGTGAGTTCAGGGAACGTCCCTGAGCCGACACACCCTCCTGATTCTAAAGTGCAGTTGTTAGTTTAATAAGTGTTTTCTTTACTGACTGACTGTGAACGCCTCACACAGGTGCAGGAGAAACAAACCTCCATATTCAGCACGTTTTTATTGTCACACAGGAAGTAAATAAATCCTGGAGACGTCCTGGTTCTAATGACACGACCTCACCTGACCTGTATGACCACAGGTGATGAGTCCACCGCAGTGTGTGTGTGTGTCTGTGTGTGTGTGTCTGTGTGTGTGTGTGTGTGTGTGTGTTATTACTGCAGAGACATATTTAGTATCTGCAGTACAAACTGACACACAGAGCACTCAACTCCCCAGGCTGCGACACACTCAGTCCCCAGAGTGCCTCATCTGCACTGACATATGGGACACACACACACACACACACACACACACACACGCACACACCACTCATTTTCACCCTGATTCATAATCTGCTCAGAGACTCACTGCTGAGCTCCAACATAATCCAGTGGGACCAATGTCTGTCACCGCAGCACGTCCACGTATTTAAAAAAAAACCTTTATTGACACAGAGCTCTGATTGGCTGCTACCTGCATGTGGAGCTCATGGGATTTAAAATTCACTCCGTCACATCTGCGTCTCACATTTACAAACCAAACCTGCAGAATTATCTCCACGAGCTTTATTGGCAACAACCTCCAAACCAGAGAGAGAGCTGCGTGAATCTGCCTCCAACATGTCAAAGCTTTAATTCCTCCTGGATAGTTACTGACTCAGAGCAGAGAGCATGTGGAAAAGATAACACATTTATTTGTGTTTCTATTTTACAGATAACTAATATGGACAGAAATGTTCATGTTTTTTTTGTTTTTTTTAATTTAATAAAAGCAGCAACACCACAGTTTAAAAACACAAGTATGAGTCCTGCGTTTACATGTTTACTACAAGTACACAAGTTTTATCAACAAGATTTATGAACATTTCCTTTTTTATTTACATCAAATTGTGTTTGTTTGGCTTCAGATGGCGTCATCTCAACATCATTTTTATTTCGGATATCTCTGGATTTCTCTCCGGTGTCTGCTGTTTTTCTGCCACCACGATGCGTGTGCAGCTGCTGTGACGTCCAATCAAAATTGGTGTGTTGGCTGTTTCTATGACATCATAAAAGACACATGAAGGCAGTGACGTTTGCATCGTTTGAAACAGACGCATCGCTTTTCATACGTAAAGGGAGAATAAATGAGCCTGTGACTCTGTGTCACTCATCGGAGAATAAATGAGCCTGTGACTCTGTGTCACTCATCATATGCACAGTTATCATTAATTAATTAACTAGTCCATAGCCATTGGTAGCTTTGTCACCTTCTACCTATGCCAGTCCTCAGTGCCTATGTGCAGTTTCACATAGATTGACCACGTCAGTGAGTAGAAAAACGTGGGACAGACTCACACACACAGTTTTCGTCATATAGTAAGATGATTTGTCGACACACACAGATCTTCAGGTTAGAGAAGCTGGAGACATTTTTTGTCCATCAATTACTGTATACCAAATAAAGCCTAAATATGATCATATTGATTCTTTATTATTACATGCTTGAGCTTCATCTTGTAGCTGGTCGTTGGATTTTAAGTATTTGATATATTGTAGTTAATCTGCAGTGATGTGTCAGTTTATAATCTGATGGTCGCTCTGTGTGTTAAATCTGACATCTTAAATCATGTATGATAACCAGCAGCTGTGCAGTAACATTTCCTCTGTGATGTGGTGAAGTGCAGACGTATAAAGAAGGATGAAATAGTGCTGCGGTCACACACGAGACATGAAAGGCTTCATCTCCTCCCTGAGCGTCTGTAAGGAGGTCAGGAGTCAGACAGTAAACCATCAGAGAGCAGCTCCACAGAAACAAAGACACAGCTGAGTCGAATGTTTTTCATCCGACACTCCAACTCATTAAATCTGTATGTTACTGTCCCCGGGCTGCTAGTTACCGTGGTTACGCAGAGTTGGCTGATGTTTTCCCTCCGTTGTAATCAAAGTTTGCCGGCTTTGTTGTCGTCGTTGAAACGGAGCTGCAGGGTGAAACGAAGGAAACCCTTCATCTGAGGATCACTGTTAAAGGAGCAGTGTGATGTTAGCTGCTGTAGATCATCTGAGGTGTAGGAGGTCTTAGCTTAGCTTAGCTTAGCTTAGCTTAGCACAATGACTTGGAGCAGGGGGAAACCGTTAGCCTTTAGCTCTGTCACCAACACATCCTCACTGTGACCTCGTCACATGTCCACGTTTGGTCATGGACTTTCCACGTCCACATATGACGTCCAAGGTACCCTGGATGTGTTGGTTGTTGACGTTCTGGGACGCCGTGTCAGTTTACGTTTGTTACACGTGTTGTGTCTTTTCAAAATAAACACCTGTTTTCACAGGAAATGTACAGTTTCTGCTCGTTAGATGTGTACAGACTTTTCAAAATAAACTCATTTTCATTTATTTCCATGTGAAACAAAATCACCTGGTTAGGTTTAAAAAAACAAACAAAACACCGTGGTTTGGCTCAACATTCAAACAGGAAGTGAACACCGGCCTCCTGGTTGAAAGTCTGCTGTTTGTTGGACTCATCCACCTCACTGCCCCCCCCCCCACAGGGACTTTCCAGGTCCTTAAATGACATCATTGTCTGGCGGCGTTTCAAACTGACGCCGTCTGGTGGCGTTTATAAGTGATGGTACCCGACAGCGTGACACACCGCCATGAAAGGATTATTTTTTTGTCAGCTGCTGACATGAAAATCAATGACCAAGTGAAGATGTTTCAGAGCGAGACGTTAGTGTGAACAAGAGGCCCAAACGTCAAGGAAAGTGTCTGTTTACACAAATATGTGGACACATACAGAGAGGGCCTTAGTGTGGACCAGTGTGACATAGCGCACCAGTTCACCTCAGTATAAACCAGTTTGAATCTGCTTGGACAAGTTTAGTTTATGAATCGAGCAATAAAACCCTTTCCAACAAAACAACTGCGTCTATGCAGGTTGTTTTTTAAATGCGCAAAAGCTCACTAAGAAGCAGCGATGGATGCCCCTCTGTGTCGTCACGGACGGGTCAGTGAACAGTAGAAAGCAACATGGACGCCAGGGAAAATGTTCCAGTGGTTACTTCTTTATATCTCGTACTTATTCAGTCTTTCTTTTAAACTGCTTGGACGGAGGTGGACGGTATTCTGTGGCGATGAGTCGAATCATCGCACCAGAGAAGGGGCGAAAATGAGAGCGTCCACCTGGTGTGGTGTGACATCACTGCTGGTCAGAGCTGAAACAGCTGCAGAGTCATTTGTCCCAGTTATACTTTAACTTTAAAACAGAAGCCAGATGTGAGATGGTGATGATGATGATGATGATGATGGCAGGTGATGAAGGATCTAAAGTCTGATGTTTCTGTGAGCAGCCAATCAGCAGCAGGAACTTCCTGGGTCCAGACCTTTAAATCCGCCCACTGCTCCGAGTCTGAGTTGACAGTTCTGTCTGAACGGAACAGGAAGCTGTTGTCATGGAGACAGAGTTTGGGCTGTGTGTGTGTGTGTGTGTGTGAGTTTTATTTTTCCATTTGTGTTTACCTTTTTCATTTTTCATTTTCCTCTCCTTGTCTCCCCTCCTCTCATACTACCTCCTTTCCTTTCTTGTTTCCTCCTCTCGTCTCCTCAGATCCAGGTTTGTCGCCTTTTGACAAATAAAAGTTATCGAGGGTGAAAAGTTCCTGAAATATCAATAAATAAATGCATAAATCTCTGTAATGTAAATAAATAAAAAACAAATAAATAAAAGTTGACAGTTAAACAACATAAATAAAAACATTTCTTAAAATTTATTGTCACATTTATATAAAACTACATTTGTTTCGTTCTGTATTTAAATGTCTTTATGTTTATGTAATATTTATGGATTTAATTATTTATATCTATTTATTTTAGGATTTATTTATTAATTGTTTTGTTCATTGATGAGTTACTTTATTTATTCCTGTGTGTGTTTATTTCACCATTTATTTATTTATACTTCAGTTAATTCCTCTCCTCCATAAACAATAAACATTGTTAGAGAAAATAAAAATAAAAACAAGAAGAACAAATGTACAGTAACAATATGAAAAAATATTTTAAATATATGTCAGATTATCTGTGTTGAAACAAGAGAGCTGAACAGTTTGAGCACAAATATTATTTATGATAAATCCTGATAGACTGTGTTTATGGTGTTTTTAACTTTGATTTTAGTTTTTTTTAACAAATATTTAATTTTACAGAGAAACAAAAATAGGATTTAAAAAATAAATATGTCTTCAGTTATTTAATGTGCCTGATAATAACAATAACAATAATAATAATAATAATAATAATGATAATAATAATAAATAACACTGACAGAGCTGCTGAGTTTATTTTGCGTCAGAGTTTCTCGTCAAGGGCTGAAACCAAATGATGGTGTTTTTTAGCAGCGTTAGGTTGTTCCCATATTCCTGTGTGTGTGTGTGTGTGTGTGTGTGTGTGTGTGTGAGCACTTGATGGTTGGAGGGATGTTGAATGATGCGGAAAGCAAATGTGCTCTGGGAACAAAAACACACCACAACACACACCGGGGGAATAAAGAGTGTGTGAGTGTGTGAGGTCGGGGGGGAATACAGTGTGTTGGAAAGTTGAAAGATTTCCCTGTGGAAGACCACACACACACACACACACACACACACACACACACACACACACACACACACTGGTGAGTCGGAGGTTCTGTGATTTTCCAACACAGGACGGATCCTGACTTCAGTTACGACTCGATCACAGACAAAAACCATCCAATCAAAACGCTGCATTTGATCAGTCGTCCAGTTTGTGTTTTGTTTTGTTTGTTTTAATTGCAATTGTTGACTATCTTTGACATTAACGTTCTTCAGGTCTGTACATTTGTCTTTCAAGTGAGACCAGAGGCTGTTGATTTACATCTTGGTTTTAGAAATTATTTTGTTAATAATTCTCAGTTCCATAATTATTCAACTCTACAGGCTAAAAATCTTCATCTACTGTTGTATAAAACATCCTGTGGTCAACTTTCTATCAAATACTGTGGAGTTATGTGAAATAACTGTGTACATTTAATGGATTCATCTATGGAGCTTTATCCCTACCTTTATTCAAGAGAGTGGTCTATCAGTTTGAGAGCGTTATTTATTGATGCTCAAAAACCCTGCCCTCGCACTCAAATAGCCTCTGCTTGCACTTGGATCTACTCTGTTTCTGCTCAAACTGTGTGCTCGCACTCAGATACCATGTTGCTCGCACTCTGATACCATGTTGCTCGCACTCAGATACCATGTTGCTC
>NC_065508.1:1081174-1081347 GCF_006386435.1 Epinephelus moara | reverse complement strand
GACGAGCCTTAATGTTCTTTTTGCTTAGCAGTGGTTTTCGTCTTGGAACTCTGCCATGCAGGCCATTTTTGCCCAGTCTCTTTCTTATGGTGGAGTCATGAACACTGACCTTAACTGAGGCAAGTGATGCCTGCAGTTCTTTAGATGTTGTTGTGGGGTCTTTTGTCACCTCT
>NC_065508.1:1079783-1081106 GCF_006386435.1 Epinephelus moara | reverse complement strand
CCTGCAGTTCTTTAGATGTTGTTGTGGGGTCTTTTGTCACCTCTTGGATGAGTCGTCGCTGCGCTCTTGGGGTAATTTTGGTCGGCCGGCCACTCCTGGGAAAGTTCACCACTGTTCCGTCAAGTTTAGATCGTTAAGACGTAGCAGGGAGAGCATTTGCTCATTGCCAAGACGTCGCTAAGACGTCGGCCTTTAATCGAAAATGACCACCACACAACGTTCAAACGATCAATAAAAGAAGCTGCGCTCAGTGGGCGCTCCTTCTATATTAATATTCATATGCTTCGTTAACTATGACCTTTATTCATTTAGGTCGGACCTTTCAAACTACAAATATTTCACCATTCAAAGTGAGAAATCAGTGCTAACATTCAAACCTAGCTGACTGTTACCCTATTTCGCGTGTAAGTGTGCACAATGAAGAGACAAAAGTCAATTTGACAAACTTCATTTTCAAATTTCCACAAACAATATCTGATGGAAGGGCAGCACGGTGGTGTGGTGGTTAGCACTGTCGCCTCACAGCAAGAGGGTTGCCAGTTCGATCCCGGGTGTGGGAGCCCTTCTGTGCGGAGTTTGCATGTTCTCCCCGTGTCAGCGTGGGTTCTCTCCGGGCACTACGGCTTCCTCCCACAGTCCAAAGACATGTAGATTGGGGACTAGGTTAATTGATAACTCTAAATTGTCCGTAGGTGTGAATGTGAGTGTGAATGGTTGTTTGTCTCTATGTGTCAGCCTTGCGATAGTCTGGCGGCCTGTCCAGGGTGTACCCTGCCTCTCGCCCGATGTCAGCTGGGGTAGGCTCCAGCCCCCCCGCGACCCTCAAGAGGATGAAGCGGTTAGAAGATGAATGAATGAATGAATATCTGACGGCCAGTCCGCTTCTCCTGACAGCCTGCGAGACACAGAAAAGATGATGAGCACATAACTTCAAGAAACAAATCCCAACTTCACCACTGTATTTTTTTTTAAGCATTTCAGCTGTCTTTTAGCCAGATTGAAGGCTTTGGGTCCGTCACTCTGCTTCATTCAGTGTTAGATTGAAGGCTTTGGGTCCGTCACTCTGCTTCATTCAGTGTTGAAACGGTTCAATAACGGGATCCAGCGTTAACTCCGTTAACTGTTAACAGCAGCCGGGATCCAGCGTTAACTCCGTTAACTGTTAACAGCAGCTAAACAATCAGTCCTTCATCTCGGAAAAACAGTGGCTTCAAAACTGCGCTATTACCTGTAGCCACCGGGTCAGTTTGCTTTGCAGAGGAGGAGACCTCGACTGATAAACTGCCCATAAAATCACATTAACAACATACCGAAGGCATCTTT
>NC_065508.1:1050788-1079641 GCF_006386435.1 Epinephelus moara | reverse complement strand
GCAACATGGTATCTGAGTGCGAGCACACAGTTTGAGCAGAAACAGAGTAGATCCAAGTGCAAGCAGAGGCTATTTGAGTGCGAGGGCAGGGTTTTTGAGCATCAATAAATAACGCTCTCAAACTGATAGACCACTCTCTTGAATAAAGGTAGGGATAAAGCTCCATATTCATCTTTGTCATGATACAAAAAGAAACTTAAAAATGCTCTCCTGTTTGGAAGAATAGGACCACTCTAGTCTTTGTCTTGTTTTTTAAATATATAATTGTCAGTTGTGTTGATGAATGATTATGATTCTACCTTTTTACATGAAATTCTCAACTTGAACATTTAATATTTATTGGTGATTTTTGTATTGAGTGTATTTTAACTTCAGGATCTCTCGAGTGTGATTTTCATATAAGCCTCTACAGGTTTCTAACCACACCTCAGACACACACACACACACACATATATATATATATATATGTGTGTATTTTGTTGTTGTTTTTAGTATTTTCTTTATGTGATTCCCCCCTTTCTCTTTGTATTTATACATGTGTGAAACAAATAAATAAATGATAAAAAATAAACTACGCTCAGATCTGAGTCTGTTAACTTTATTTATTTCCTCCTTGTTGCCACAAACAAAATCTTTCTTAATTAAAATTGAATCCTTTGATTTTGACTTAAAATCATTTGATATAAATCGTACAGCTGTTTGTTTCATCATCATCGTCTTCATCGTTGGTCAGAATTTCAGCTGAACTTGATGACTTAGTAAATATATGTTTTGTGTTCCTGCTGCATCGTGATTTCATCTATAAAACAATTTATAATATTTGCATTCTCATCAACCGTTGCTGAGATGCTCAACTTTATTTATTGACACAAACATGTTTGAGCCAAGCGCCCAGAGTGCTGCGCCGAGCAAAACTGCAACAATAAAATGTTAAAAATCAGCAAATAAAAAATTAATTACAATAAAACAAAACAAACACCAGGGTTAAAATGATGGAGACGGGAAAGTCCACTGACAAAGTGGTGATATGTGACGAGTTGGGACGAGAACGTGTCGTGAACGCTCCAGGAAACTTTTATCATGGGTCCTTGAAATTTGCTTTTTAAATTTTGTCCATGAAGCGTGGGACACTGTTCGCTCTGTGACAGATTCCAGACAAGAGACGGCGTCAGTAGAAGCGTCTGTCGCTGCAGTTTTTGCAGCGTGTCCGAGCCTTTGGAAGATGGAGACATGTAAACACTGAAAATACTGACGGGTCGGCCATTTTGAAAAATTACTCGCCACATTTGGTCAGTTTCAATCTCGCCATGTTGTTGATGTAACAGAGGCAGTCATGGATTTCACTGATCAGCGTAGTTCTGCTCCACATTAATGCAGAAATGCTCCGAGGCTTTCAACACACACACACACACACACACACACACACACACACTGAAGCCTGCAGGAGGTTTAGCTCTGACTCCAGATGACTTGGGCAGATTTAAGAAATAGGAGACAGGTGGTGTGTGTGTGTGTGTGTGTGTGTGTGTGTGTGTGTGATGGGATTGGTTCCAGTTTGGTTAAATGGAGGGATTACGGAGGTCTGCAGGTCTGAAGAAGAAGAAGATGGAGGAAGGGTGATTCACATGTTCAGTCTGACGTAATGTTAATTCATAACCATGGCAACACAGTTGCAGCTACAGTAGTTTGGAAACCAGCAACATGTCTCTGACTTGGATGATTTAACTGTATCAGACAACAATTAACACTGCGACTCACTCGCTGTCTTCCTCACGTCTCCTCCTGCTGCAGCTGTCGGTTGTAGCGATGAGGCGCCGTCTGCTGCCGCAGCACCGGGAAGCTTCTCTGCCGCACGCCGGCCACAGTCCAACAAAGGAAGCTGCCGAAATCTGCTGATTGAAACAGTGATGGGATGTTTTGGAGGTGCACCGTCCACCAGCATCAGCCGCCACGGGACGTTTCAACTTTTTGACTGACAGTTGTGCGCTCCCCAGCGTCCCGACCTGTTTGAGGCCGATGCTGGTGGACGATGGAAACTTTCAACATGTCCCAAAAGTGCATTTCAGCCGATGGACCTCGGTAACGTGTGTGTCCTTCCTGCGGTGCGCTGTGTGTTGATCTGCACACAGGCTACAAATGCCATCATGAAAATAAACAACACACCAAAACTAAAGCGGGATTTATAGCTCTCTGTCGAACTGACTACTTTTTGACTACTTTTTATTAACTTGGAGGGTTGTGATAATTTGCACAGCTTCTTGTACGATTTGAGCGACTTCCAAAAACAGAAATTGACTTTATATTTTAATGAATCAGCCCCTCTTCTCCTCCGAGTCGTATTATCGACTGATGTCATTTTATTATGGCTCATTTTCAATCTTTTTCCCGTTACAGTTATTATTCTGTTAAAGTTTGTTAAACTGTTTGGAGTGAATTAAATGACATAAATTGAAAATTCACTTTACTTTTTCGGAGCTGTGTTTGCTGCCAAACACAGAAATAAATCATTAATGTTTTGGCCCCACCCACTGTGGGTTAAAGCAGCCAATAGGGACACATGTACTTTTTTAGAGAAATAAAAATCCAACGTGTGATCGAGAGGAAGAGAGACGTAGAGAACATGAACAGGATGGACAGAAAGAAAAAGGTAACTGAGTGGAGGTGTGGATGCTTCTGTTATCTGACTGGACGGACGGAGAGGTGTGTGTGTGTGTGTGTGTGTGTGTGTGTGTGTGTGTTGGATGGTAAAGAGCTTAGTGAGCATGAAGCAGCTGGACAGACCTGATAACTACCTGCCAAACACACACACGTCTACACATACACTATATACTTTATATCTTAACCTGTAAACACACACAGTGAACACAGTCAGAGTCATAACATCATACATGTACTGTACATGTTTTATAATTTTGACATTTTATGTTACAATCAACCTTTAGAAGGCAAAAGAGATGTTTCTGTTTTTAGTTTAACTCCACAGGAAGAAATGTGATGGAGATAATAAACGAAAAGCAACAAAGAAACACAGCAGAGTACGACAAAGAAACACAGCAGAGTACGACAAAGAAACAGCAGAGTACGACAAAGAAACACAGCGGAGTACGACAAAGAAACACAGCAGAGTACGACAATGGATTTCGACAATGGGACAACGCTTCTAAAACTACAGAATGGATGTTCAGATTAAACCACTGTGTGAATATTGTGACTCACATCTCGTCTCACACATTAACCTCACCGTCAGTGTCACACATGACTGAGGGGATGTTGATCAGTGAAGCTGAGGAGGAGACAGAAAACATGAGGGAGGA
Source organism: Epinephelus moara (assembly GCF_006386435.1). Taxonomy (NCBI): domain Eukaryota; kingdom Metazoa; phylum Chordata; class Actinopteri; order Perciformes; family Serranidae; genus Epinephelus; species Epinephelus moara. The sequence continues at coordinate 1,076,327 of NC_065508.1, read as the reverse complement.
AGAAATGACGGATAAAAAAAAAGAAAAAGAACATCAACACACTCTTCATGAAAAAAATCACACATCCCTTCGCTCCATTCCTGAAAGTCGCTCTTCATGCAGATGCAGTTTTCTGTCTCATTGGTATTTTGCCAAAAGCAACAGGATGAATTAACAGGCGACTCTAATCCAGACAGACGTGAGCCGGTGGATCCTGTCGTCCACAGGTTAGCTGAAGGCTAATCAGTAAATTCAAACTGACTGCCGGGAAGAGGGAGAGCGATACACTGCTCATCTGACTCCTGAGGGAGGAAGACAGAGAGGAAGAGGAGCTTATCTTATTTTAGCCACCTTGTTAACGATAGATAGATAGATAGATAGATAGATAGATAGATAGATAGATAGATATGGTGAAATGATTAGGCGATTCAATTTTTGATTGACAAAAACTTAATCTGCAACAATTTTGATAACTGATTTATTGTTTAGTCATTTTTAAGCCAAAATGACGATAATGGACGAGTTTCAGCTCCTAAAATACAAATATTTGCTCGTTTACAGAATAATAAACTGATTTTTTTAAGGACTCTACAGCTCATGAGCTACGATGCATGGCACAGGTGCATTTAGGGCGTCTCCAACTCCACTTGTGCAAGTGAAACAGTCTGGGTGCAAAGTAAGGGGTTATGTTAATCCCTTTATTAATCATGGATTTGTTCTGGGCATAATATGAAGTCATAACATGTGGGTAAATATATACAGAGTCTCTCGTAATGTGGAGTCAAACAGCAGCTCTGCTCTGATCTCTGCTACGTTCACATTTTGTGCACCATTCTGACTTTAGACCTGGTTTTTCACTTTGTGCTGGATCAAAAGTCACCTACCCACATCTCATTTTTAATGCCTTGTGCCCACTTGTGTGCGGAGATGAGTCAACCAGAAGTCCATTCATTCCTATGGGAACCTCTGTGGTTTCTGAACTGCCTGTGAAACTCCTCCCCTCCATAGTTTATCAGTCCAGAATTTGCCTCGAGTACGTTCAAAAAATTTAACTTTTGCGGTGGATTTCAGAGAGACTGTTTGACAGTGTGCTAACTTAGCTAACATGCTGCTCACTAGCTAACTGGGTATTTCCTTCAGTACTGTTGCCTGTATTGACTGTCAAGTGAGTTTGTTTGATTAAAAAGAGCTTTTTTATGTAGTTTGAACACACTGTGAATCAGAGTAATGTTTTTTCTGCTAAAATATTGATTGTCATTTTCAGTATATTAAATACTGTCAGCAAAATTACAAATTTATGAGCCAGACAACTGTATTTATGCACTTAATACACATAATTAGCTAAAAACACGTTAACTAACAGGCGTATGACTCGTTTAGCTGATCATGTCACCTACCTGTCAGGCCAACATCTTCATTTATTTGTTGCCATGCAACATTGATCCTGTTTTTGTCCCGGTAATGTTCCAAGCCGATACTCCAAACTACTGGATGGCAACAAACTAAACAAATTAGCCTCTCCCCCGTGACTACAGTTTCAGTCAGGTGTCTATACGTCCGTGACGAAATGCACTTCCTTGCATTGGACACTAGAGGCATCATCCATGTATTTACAGATCTATGGACTCCGGTCACATACGTAAGTGGAAATGAGACGTAAAACGTACACACCCAGATTTTGGACTGTTGGTTGGACAAAATGCTCATTTTTGAATTTGAGTGTTTTAGTATTAGTGTTATATTGCCTTAGAAATAAAAAAAAATGTCTAAAATCAAACAGTTTTTGCACTCCATAAAGAGATAAAACGATTAGTCAGTTTGATTTCTGAGTGACAGAAAAATTTTAAGAAGACTTTAAGTGTAGTCGGACAGCAGCTCTGTTCTGATCTCTGCTACATTCACATTTTGTGCTGCAATCTGACTTTAGACCTGGGTTTTGTTATTCAGAAGATCAATTGCTTTCTGCTGCCTCATTTCAAGACTTATTCATCCATGGTTGTACAGACGCGTGCAAATACATTTGCTCTTACACAGCCTGGGTTGCATGCTGTCAAACAGTGACAGTTGTACTGCGCTCTGTGCTGCTTCGCACCAGGTGGTAGAAAGGACCTTCTTTCTTTAGGTTTTGGATTGTTGGTTGGACAAAATGAGTTTTTGAATATGTCAGTTTGTAAAGTGTGTTAGTATTAGAGTACATTAGATAAAAATAAAAAAACAGAATCAAAAAATTGTTGCACTCCCCGATAGAATAAACAATTCTTTTGAGTGACAGAGAAATTAAAATTATACTTTTCTGCAAAATGATCATTAGTATATCAGTTACTCACCGTGTGTTATGTTGAACCTGTGGAGAAAACTTTATTTAAATCAATTGCGTGCACATCAGTTATTATACGGTGCATTTGTGTCGACTTGCACAGCTTCTTTTTCCCTGGAAATATGGTTGTTATTTTATGTTTTGGTGGCTGTTTGCCTGATGATGATCAGCAACTGGAGGTCGGAGGTCATCACGCTTCTTAATTCACAGCTGCATGGCCGCCGGCAGTGAGGAGAGGAGGGCGAGGAGGAGGAGGACAAGGAGAATGAAGATGTGGAGGTTCATAAAACAGAAAGTGATGGCTGGAATAACTGTGACCTCAGGGAAGAGAAGAACGAATTAAATAAAAAAGATCAGCGAAGGAGGAGAGGATGAACGACAGCAGGAGAGAGCAGAAAAATAAAAGACGAGTGGAAGAAGTAAAGAAGAAGATTCAGAGAGTACATGGAGAGCAGAGCTGGAGTCCGGCTGTATTCGCTTCATTAATCCAGATGATCTAAACACACGACCTGAGGCCATAAAGACAGTGTGTGTGTGTGTGTGTGTGTGTGTGTTGGATATTGTGATTTATTTCTTGTTATTGGAATCATCTGTAACACTCGTGTCTTAGTACGAACCTGAATTTCCTCACGTTGTGTTTTACATTTATAGACATCTGAAATGTTACAGCCGACAGAGGTCCCACTGAGATTTGATAGAAATAAAATTCTGATGTCTGTCCGAGCAGGAAATCCTCTCCACTGACAGCAAATGATGAATTCGCAGATGAGGATGTACAGGTAGGCCCAAAAGTGAGGGCGACAGTTTGACGGTTTAACAGCAGCGTCAAGCTGTTTCTGCTTCATACAACACAAGATCAAAAAATGGGAAAAGGAGCTGAGGAAACACTGTCATGAGTGGGCAAACACCAGAGGCAGGATAAAAACTCAAACAATTTTAAATCAGCAAATACATAAGTTAGAATAAATAACAAATTAGAAGATAGACCAAACTTCTAACTCTAACCTTATAAGGCCAGTACCAGAAGACGTGAGAGTTCTCGAGGGTTCATATGATAAAAGGTGGGACTACGACCATTAAGAGTTTTATAAACCAATTAAAGGATCTTAAAATCAATTCTGAAGCTCACAGGAAGCCAGAGACTTTAAAACTGGTGTAATGTGTGCCCTCTTTCTGGTCCTCGTCACCACACATGCAGCTGAGTTTTGTAATAACTCTAACTGAGCAGTGCTTTTCTTAGGAAGACCAGAAAGCAGAGAATTGGACGTACGCATTTGTGACATATGAATTTGGTGGAGACCAAAACCGGAGCCAAAAGTACTGACATTCATCACAAACACAGCTCTGAGTTAATGCTAATGTTGCAACACGTTCTCATCCCAAGTCGTCACGTATCTCCGCTTCGTCATTGGACTTCCTTCAGTGTCTGCTGTTGACGTTCTGCGGTAGGGACGTCTGCAAAAGCACCTGCTTAGGTTTAGAAAAAACATCATGGTTTGGTTCTACATTCATACGGGAAGTGAACAGCCGCCTCCCACCCCCAATTTACACATACTCCGTCTGCGCCGCGCTACGCAGCACTGTGGATCTGGAGCGACCGACGGTGCGTACCATCGCCTACTGGGTGCGTTCCTGGAGCGCCATGCTGTGTAGTGGAGCTGCAAGCTCACATGTGCAAACTGCGAAATCACGCGATAAAAAGCACCATTCACTCCCAAAACTCCTGCGATTTCACACCAGGTCTTCTTTCAGTTTGTATCCTTGTAGAAAGGACGTGTGGTGTCATACAAAATACTGTGGTTTCCCACTTCAACTATGAGTTACTCCTCGTCCACCTTTCCTCGGACCCTCGCACTGGCAACAGGATGTGACGTGATTTTTAAAAAATTGCGAGTTTACAATCCGTAGTCCGCGCATTGTGTTGTATTTTGAAATTTACCGGATGCTGCGTGCGTTCCGTTTCCTGTTTGGTGCGATCTGAGCTTCTCTGACGAAGCGGAGCGCTGTGGCACCTCTGGGATGCTCCAGGGACGCTGCGCGGCGCTCGCTGTGGGAATGAAGCTATTTACTAGCTGCTGCGCGGTGCAGACGGAGTATGTGGAAATTGGGGGCCAGATGACAGTCCAGGGTTTGCTTTCTGTTGACTTCAGATTGAGAAATGGGCTGAATGTTGCCCTACGTGGATCTGGACATCTGGACATGGGACATGTCACAGTTACATCTTGTTGTGCCTTCGATAAATTTAATGAGTGAAAATTTAAGATGCGATCCATGTTTTCAGAAGCTTAAAGTCACGGCCTCACACAGTGATATCAATGTGAGGTCTTCTCTGAGGTGACTGTTTGATAACTACATGAGGTGGAGTGTATGTGCTGCAACCCTGGAGGGGGGGGGGTTGTGACGGGAGCAGTAGGGTGGCAACTTCTGCTGAGGGCCGAGAAAAGTTGGTTTTCATCAGTGTTGTTTAATAAAACAGAAACTCTGGACATCCAACCATGTGACCCAGTTAGATCCAGTTTATCCGCCCCGTTTCTTCACACTCTGTCTTCCCTCCTTCCAGCTATACTTAGCGTTACTCGTCCGTGTTTGTAAACTGCCACAATATCAAACAGGGATTTAGCAGCAGACAGTTTCCAGCGTGTCACTTCCTTCCTGTCCCCTGCAGATACACTTCCACTTTTTTTTTGTAATTTTTTTTTCCTTTTTTTTTTTTGGTCCAATTATCAGAGGAGCATCCAGAAACCGGTCAGGCCTAACAGTGCTGCCCAGCGGAGCGTTGCAGCCAGACGGACAGATTGGACACAACGGGAGACAAATGAGCAGAGACTCGTGGGTAATTTGGCGTGATGATATGATTTGATGCAACGTCTGAGACCATTCTTTTTCCAAACCTGGGTCTCTGTCTCTATCTGTCCACCATTAGACCAGGGGACAGTCGCCCTGGAGTGTGGGGATGAATGGATGAATTAATGGAAAGAGCAGATGTATGTCAGAGAGAAAAAAAGGAATGGACTGTATGGATGAACTGATACCTGATGGAGGAGTGGATGGTAGAGAGAGTGAGGGAGTGACTGATGAATGAATAGATAGATAGGTAGGTAGGTAGGTAGGTAGATAGATAGATAGATAGATAGATAGATAGATAGATAGATAGATAGATGGGATGACTGCATGATGAATGAATGAATCAATGGATAGATAGCTGGATGAATGTATTAAAGACTTGGTGGATAGGTGGATTAATGTGTGGATGATCGATGGCTGGATGAATTGATTAATAACGAGTGGTTTAACCAATGAGATAACGGCCTTTTTTCTTTGTCAAACTGTCCTGTCAAGTGTTCACACCTAAATAAATTCTCCAAAGAACAACCAAATTATGCAAATGTTGTTTGTCGTACTTTACAGCGACTCAATAATTACTGGTGAAGCCCAGGAATTAGACTGTAACGGGCAATCTAGTTTGGGATATGTTCTAGAATCAGTCCAATCAGCAGAGGACAATGTTTGCAGCACACATACAGATGCATATATATATACGTGGCTTATCAGCATTTGTAAAGTGACGCAGTTTTATGGCGACCCTCTGCAGCATTTCCACTGGTGTTTGTAGCACTGACCTGAGTGTTTTTACTGACACACTGCGGCGTTTCCCTGCGATGTATGAGCCATTTAACATTTTTTTCCTAACCATAACCAAGTGGTTTTTGTGCCTAAAAAACTGCACACTGTTTGTCAACATAAAACCATTGTCCAAAGTGAACTGTATTCATTTGAAAATGCACTTTTTCCCTGTGTTTATGCTTTCTGTCTGCATCAAGCGTTTTGCTCCCTGCAGATTCTTAATGTAGACAGACGGCAGAAATACTGAAAAGAAAGTGCATTTTCAGATGAATCCGGTTCACTTTGGAGAGTGATTTTATACTGACGAACAGTGTGCAGATTTTTTATTTCCTTAATCTAAAAATCATTTACAGTGACCTCCAGCTCTTGCTGGGACAGTTCACAGCCGAGTGTGAAGCGGCTGGGATGAGAATCAGCACCTCCAAGTCTGAGGCCATGGTCCTCAGCCGGAAAAGGGTGGATTGCCCACTCCAGGTTGGGGGGGAGCTCCTGCCTCAGGTGGAGGAGTTTAAGTTTCTCGGGATCTTGTTCACGAGTGAGGGTAGGATGCAGCGGGAGATTGACAGGCGGATTGGGGCGGCGTCAGCAGTGATGCGGGTGCTTAACTGGTCCGTTGTGGTGAAGAGGGAGCTTAGCCAGAAAGCAAAGCTCTCGATTTACCGGTCGATCTACGTTCCAACCCTCACCTATGGTCACGAGCTCTGGGTAGTGACCGAAAGAACGAGATCGAGTAAAAGCGGCCGAAATGAGTTTCCTCCGCAGGGTGGCTGGGCTCAGTCTTAGGGATAGGGTGAGGAGCTTCCTCCGCAGGGTGGCTGGGCTCAGTCTTAGGGATAGGGTGAGGAGCTCGGACATCCGGGAGGGACTCGAGTAGAGCCGCTGCTCCTCCACATCGAGAGGAGCCAGTTGAGGTGGTTCGGGCATCTGGTAAGGATGCCTTCCGGACGCCTCCCTTGGGAGGTGTTTCGGGCGTGTCCAACCGGGAGGAGACCTCGGGGCCCCCCAGGACACGCTGGAGGGATTACATCGCCTGGCTGGCCTGGGAACGCCTCGGGGTTCCCTTGGAAGAGCTGACAGAGGTGGCTGGGGAGAGGACTGTCTGGGCTTCTTTGCTGAGGCTGCTGCCCCCGCGACCCGGACCAGGATAAGAGGAGGACGACGAGTACGAGTACGAGTAAAAATCATTCATAAGAAATCATTTAAAATTGATTTTTGGTTAGTTTAATGTCTGTGAACGTCCCTGGTAGACAGGTGGGTGAATGAATGAATGGATGGTTAGCTATTTTCCTAGATGAATGGATATCAGGATGGATGGATGAAAGACTGTCTGGCTGATCCGGTGGATGAATGGATGAATTATATTACTCACACTGAGGCGTAAGAGGAAGACACAAACCCTGAGGGCATCCAACATTTGCCTTTGCGAGTAAAACAAAAACTCTCCTGACAAATGTAAACAAACGACGTGGAGACTTGATTATGAGCAGAACTGTAGGAAAAACATGAATGAATAAATAAAAAGTAAAGGGATCTAACTGGAGTGGGCACGCTGTCACAAGTGTGTGTGCTTATTCAAAGAGAAACTGCAGAGTGGACGTCGTGTTATGATTATTCATTCTACCTTCGGGCCTGTTTTAATCGGCCTGAGATATTATTTTTTAAACACGGGCCAAAAGAAATAAATTCTGTTGATTAAACGCCTCACTCTGCATTTATTCATTTATTCCTCTGAATTCATTTGTGGTCAGTTTTGGTTCCACATCAACCCACTTGTGGGGGCAGCGTCTGTGTGCTTGGGTTTAAATTGTACTTTATGTTGTGTGTTCGTCTCTCAGGATGAAACAGTTTCCTCAGATTCAGATTAGACTTTAAATTAAAATGGACAAATCTTCTGGAGTCATGTGAACAGATGAGGATTCATCTGTGGCAGCGGTCCTGTCTGTGAGCAATGGGTCACATCTTCGTTGCAAAACTCACAACTCCTACGAGTCTCAGGATTTCTTTGTGATTCATTTAAATAACTGTTTTTGAAAGTTTTACGCTGTCGTTAAAGAGACTTTCTCTGTTGAGAAAAGCATTTCAGAGACAGTCCCAGTACGCCCACTGTTGCTACCGCTTAGTTCTCTCTGCCCTCGTTTTGCACTTTCATGTCGAGTGTCCGACTCTGGTTGGGAGGGAGAAGTGTTGGGGCGACAAGTGGAGGGTTCTTTTTGTGATCGATATTATAGTCAGGAAGAGCAGTGTTGCCGTCACAAATGTACAAGGGAAGACCACAGTACCACAGCTGCAAATACTGTAGTCAAGCAGACATTGACTAATCTCTCAAGACAGATTCTGCAATCTACATTGTAGAATCTGTCGGCAGCCCTGTGTGAAAGACGACTAGAGAGGGGGGGAGGGCGGGGCTTTGAGTTTGAACGATGCTGCGCTTTAGCCAATCACAATGGAGGGGGCGTGGCCGAGACGTGCCGGTGTCCCCAGGAAAAGTATACCTACAGAAACAGCAAGCTCCGCGTCCATAGCGACCGCTCCACCCAAAACGCTGTCTCATCAACGTGAAAAAAAATATTTTTTCCAGCGGATGTCTTAGTTACAACATGATTGAGCTAACTGGAGTAGTTTCATGTCGTATCCGACAACGGGAGGCTTTTAACAGATGACGTCCTGATGTTAGCTTTGCTAACTGTCCCTGTCAGCTGCAGCCACTGATGCTTTCTAGACATCGTGATTTCCCATAACTGAATAAATACCACACATAGCAACACAAAACTGCTTTGCTAGCTCAATCATGTTGTAACTAAGATATCCGCTGGAAAAAATATTTTATTCACGGACCGTTTATTGAGTTATTACCTTATTTTTATACAGTCTATGGTTATTACAGACACCGCTAATGGCTAACGTTAACAGCTAACAGCTAACGTTAACAGCTAACGGTTAGCCCAGCTAATCTACGATGTTATTTACAAAACGTGCACACAGAAAACGTTTGTTCAATCATTGTTTTTATAGACTTAGCTGGTGTCTTAGCATTAGCTTGTGTCTTAGCAGTAGCTTGTGTCTGAGCATTAGCTTGTGTCTGAGCATTAGTATGAGTCTTAGCATTAGCTTGTGTCTTAGCATTAGCTTGTGTCTGAGCATTAGCTTGTATCTTAGCATTAGTTTGTGTCTTAGCAGCTTAGACATGCTGTACAAAGCTCTAGATGTGCGATGTCTCCATAAGAGGAGAGCCGGTCCCTCTCCGACAGCGTACGTAAACTGCCATCCTTTTAGCAGCTGTTCAACCTTCTAACAAGAGGCGTCTATCATTTATATTTAGCTGTAAAGAAGAAGTGTTGTTAAGTAAAAGCAAGCGCTGTGAGTGACGGATGCCTTTTCCACTAATATCAGACAAAGTGCAGAGGTTTTTCAGGGTGCCATAATTCGGGCTTTGAGAATCCTCGGCAGGACGGCTGCACAAGACACAAAAGATCCCACATTTTCTAGTTTATAAAGATTTAAAATCATGATCATCATGGCGGCAGTGGCTGGTGGGGCGGCAGTAGCTCAGTCCATAGGGTCTTGGGTTGGGAACCGGAGGGTCGCCTGCTCAAGTCCCCGTCCGGACCAAATATGGAGCGCAGACCGGTAGCTGGAGAGGTGCCAGTTCACCTCCTGGGCACTGCCGAGGTGCCCTTGAGCAAGGCACCGAACCCCCCAACCGCTCGGGGCGCCTCACCAAGGGCAGCCCCCTCACTCTGACATCTCTCCACTTTGTGCATGTATAGGTCCTGTTTGTGCATGTGTGTGTCTTTCAGACCTGTGTGTTAATGACAAGCAAGAGTGAAAACATTGAATTTCCCCTCAGGGATTAATAAAGTAAATAAACTAAACTAATTATTTGTTTATTTTAAGTGTTGTCTCACTGTATTCTGGTCCTTTTTTTTATCACACGGATAAAAAAACTGCTTGTAGGCCAAATATGTCGTTAGCTGTGTTCAAAATCGCTCCCTATCACAGATATAGTGCACTATGTAGTGTGTTCGCCATTTTGTAGTGTTGTTTGAATTCTCCGCGGTTAATTTCATTCACTATATAGTGGACTATAAAATACCCACAATGCACAGCAAATGTGAGTGAAAAAACAATGTACCCTACATTTTACTCCCGTATACCACAATGCAATGCGAAAAGAAAAACGAATAGGATGCTAGCCGGTAACGTTAGCTCACAAGCTAACAATAGCCACTTAGCTCGCACGAGCCAGGTAGCTTGTAGCTCGTGCACTATCGTGGGCTATTACAGTTCACAATGCAGACACACAACCGTACCTGACAAAACCAAACATCCACACCATTGACATTTCAACAATTTATTGAAAAAAAGTACAACCACCATACAGTTCGATCATCCTCAAAGTGCCCGGTTTGTTTACATGATGCTCGGCACATCCACTCGCGCATCACAGGAGTATGCGGCGCAGCTACTGACGCAACGACGTTCAGAAAATTTCAGTTAGTGTCCGAAATCTCGTTCCCCATGTAGTGCACTATATAGTAAACACGAAATAGGGAATAGTGAGTGAGTGAGTGGACGGTTTCGAACACAGCTAATGTCTCAGTGGCTAACTAGCTAACTTGCTAACGTTACATTGTTATTGCTGATGTGTTGTCTTCAGCACAATGTTTGAGGTTTCTTTTAACGTATAATTGCAACTGTCACGTTTTCAGTTATCGGTGTGACTACAGGGACGCTGATGTCGGCCTGTTGGTTGGTTCACCACTTTGGTCCAGACTGAATATCTCAAGCATTGGACAGATTGCTTTGAAATGTTTTATTCTTGGTCCTCAGAGGTTGATCCCGCTGACGTTGGTGAGCCGTAGACTTTTCCCTCAGTGGCGATTGAGGGTTGAGATTTTTTGTTTTCAGTAAAACAGTAACAGTAATAAAACTCCTCAACAACCACTGGACGTGTTGTCATGAAATTTGCGACAGATATCTGCGTTGCCTGGACGATTGATCTTGATGACTTCTGTGATTCCTTCAGTTTCCTGTAGCGCTGTTATTTATCCTGTGAAGTATTTTTACATCTACCGGAAGAATTGGCAACAAATTTCGTACTATGTCCTCAGTTTCCAGGGGTCGCATTTATAAAACAGAGCGTAGGAAACTTAAAATGCACGTACGGACAACAGCCAAAAAACAGTTTCGACAATCAGGCTCCACCTCACCATCTGTGTCGCCAATTTTCCATCTCCAAATGTTGGTAAGCCTGCATCAAAGTTTCTCCCATCAAGTCTGTTTTTATAGATCACAGCTTTTGCGTGGGAAGTGGCGTACGCGTCTTTCAGACCTCGTTTTGTGCGTACGCAGTGTTTATAAATGAGAGCCCTGATGATTAGTCCTGCTGACTTTGGCTGATCCTCTGACTTTTCCTGCGGCCTCCATGAGGTTTTGTGTTTTAATGAAATATCTCAACTACTGGACGGCTCAGTGTTACATTTAGGACATTTGTGGTCTCCAGAGGATGAATAATAATAATAACTTTGTCAATCCACTGACTTTTCATCTGGCGCCATCATCATATCACATTTCAGCTTGTCCAACACTTAAATGACCAAACACCTGTAACTTACGACGTTCCCATCAGCCTCAGCTGTTCTCTGTACTTAGATCTAATTACCGACGTTCTTCAGCTCTGCCTGTTTCTTTGTTTGATGTAAAGTGTGACACTCATCTACAGCAGCTTCAGTCCTTCACAAAGGTCTACAAAAACAACTCAACAGACCAAAATAACACTCCCTGTTCGTTAGTGCGGAGCTCTTTGTGTTCCTCACACCAGGTCGTCAACGTGGTTTCTGAACACCAGCCCTGCTGGAAACAAACAAACAAACAAACTCCATTCAGGACAGAAATGTTGGTCCAGTCGTGGTTATTTTTCAAGCCAAAGCTTTGTAATGATTCATCGTTCATTCTGTTTATGAGGCTCTGCTGGCAGACTCTGTGCTCCTCTGTGCCAGTACAGCGTGTTGGCATTTTCATTTTCCAGGCTTTTACACATGAAGCCAAACAGGCCAGCAGCATCACCAAAACACTGAGCCTTCGACACGGAGTGCTCATAATTATTCTGCTAAATGTTTATTCTGGATGGTGCTGGACAGTCCTGCAGTTAAAATGCTCTTTGTATGAAAACATGGAAGCTTATTTTGGTCCTTGTGGAGGCAGGTAACGAAGGGTATGACAAGAACATTTTAAAATCGGGTCGAGAGCAACACTTAAAAAGTCCATCTTAAGATAAGAAAAATAATTCACTACAAAAACAGTTACAGCTACTAAACACCCACAGTGGTGTTGATAAGATCCTAAAAAACAATAAGCTAAAATACTAATATGCTATTTACTAAAAAACAACAATGGGAAAAAAAAGTTCTTAAAATGTCCGGGGAAGCAGCACTTGTGCACTCAAAATATTAAGTGTTTAGTACAGAGGGATGAGATCTGAGACACACTGACAGATTTTAAAATCCTTCTCTCGGCTCCATGAACGTACAAATATAAAACCTCCATGTGTCACATTTCATAATAGAGAGTCATAACTGAGCTTGTTGCAGCTGGAGATGTCGATGGTTTTACAGACGTCTCTCTTTAATGATGGTCTGTGGGGAAAATGATTTTGGGCTCACAGGGATTTTTTTTTCGCTGCAATACTGCAAGTGACCACTGGGAAATATTGGAAGCAAGGCTGAGGGACGTTCCTGGAGGGCCTTACTATGGATGGTTAAAGAAAACTGAATAGTGTTGGAGACGGGGCCCCTGTTCATTCTTGTGAAAGTTGCTTGTTGCTGCATGAGGCCAAAGAAGTTCGACTTCCTGGGTATAAAATGATCTGTATCTTCTGTATCATTGGGCCCACAGAGCCAGAGCAGCAGAGACTTTGCCAGCTGAGCAGCTCACTTCGTGTTCAGCGTTCCACTTACTTAAATGGCGATAAAATTATTTGATCCTGTGGCTTTTGTAGACTTTCAAAGTGTCATCAGACCAAATGGATCAAATCCCAACAGTGAAACGAGTCATTTTGCAAGAGTTGTGACATTCAAAAAAAATGTGTCTTCTGATTTACAGATGTCTCTTTCGCCATGTTAGTCTCTGAGAAAAAGTTTGGGCCATGTGCAGACCTGAACGTTTTAATGCTACAGTTTGGCCACAAAGAAAATTGGCTGCAAAGTCCAACACGCTTCCTGCAGTGCTTGAGCCCGATGTTAGCATGCTGATCTTAGCATTTACTTCAGAGCTAAACACTAGCCAACCTAAGTGCAGCTTCACAGAGCTGCTAGTATGACTTGCATAAACTTTATTCTGCCTTGTACTGATGAAGAAAATGCTCAGTTGGTGCACCTTTAATTCGGTCTTTAATAATAATATTGGCTCAGGGAGTCTTCTGTCAGCTGGAAATGCAAAAATGTGAAATGTATCTGCAGGCAAACAATTTGTCAGATACCTATGTTGACAAAGAAGTCATCCATCCATTTTCAACTGCCCATCCAAAGCTGAGTCTCGGTGGCAGAATGTTGAGCAAACCACTCCAGACCGTCCTCTCTGTAATGAGGCTTTCCATTGTGTTCTGGGTCTGCCCCGGGGCCTCCTACCAGCTGGACCAGGAGGATCCTGATCAGATGTTGAACCACCTCAACATGAAGGAGCAGCGGCTCTACTCCGAGCTCCCTCCAGATGTCTGACTCCTCCCCCTATCTCTAAGGCTGAGCCCAGACACCCTACAGAGGAAACTCATTTCAGACACTTGTATCTGTGACCTCATTCTTTCAGTCACTACCCAGAGCTCATGACCATAGGTGAGGGTTGGGACGCAGATGGACCAGGACATCGAGAGCTTACACATCTCTGCAGACGCCGCACCAAACCACTGATCCATCTCACGCTCCATTCTACCCTCACTCATGAACAAGACCCAGAGATACTTGAACTCCTTCTCTTGAGGCAGTAACTCTCTCCCAACCCAGAGGGAACAATCCACCATTTTCCAAGAACCCTGACCTCAGATTTGGAGGTGCTGACTCTCATCCCCACCGCTTCACACTTGGCTGCAAACCAGCTGTAAACCGCCTCAGGTCATGCTGGAGGTCACAGTGTGATGACGCCAACAGACCCACGCCACAAAAAAGTCTTGAAAACTGAAAATATATTAATTTGGTTTTATAAGGAGCAGCTCTTTGAAGGCAACTCTTCCACAAATCTGCCGTATGTTTTAAACTGTGACTCAGAACTCTCAGAACTTTGTCTTATACCAAACTAAATTATTCTTTCCAGGAAATTATTAACAATTTACAGACTCTTTAATGCACTTCATGCTCAGTAATATTAAAATATTTGAACACAACTTTCATGACACCATGTTGGGGTGATGACATCCAGCAATTCCCCCTCACCGCCATGTGGGGCCGCCAGCGTGCGAACCATCTCTCCCGGCTGATGTAATACAACTTTCCTGCTGTTGCTTCCTTTTGATTCTGATTCACTCACTTCAAAGGCAAAAGTCCTTTTTACAAGAGAGACGGAGAACCACCTGCAGGGCTGTCTCACCCTGAACACTGTGTGTGTGTGTGTGTGTGTGTGTGTGTGTGTGTGTGTGTGTGTGTGTGTGTGTGTGCTGAAGAAACTCTCGCTCCTCATCTCTGACATTTCCAGGTCACTCAGTTATAAAATGGCTCCTCTGCCTCCCGCCCCCTCTCTTCCTCTTCTTCGTCTTCTTCCTCTCTTTCCTCCCCCTCTGCCTCTCTGGTTTTACCTCTCACCGTCTCTCGGAGGCAGCGAGGATGTGAGGAAGAGCTGGATGGAAAACAAGATGAAGAGGCAGAAGAAGGGGAAGAGACAGAGACGGGAGAAAGTCTGGTGTCTCATCTTCACCTCAGAGCTGCTAATTCAACTCATTTATTTCACAGACATGTTTGGTCTCCGTCTCTAAATGAACTCTGATGTTGTTTTGCAGTCGTCAGATTGGACCCCTCGTTCATCATCTGACACCTAAACTCAACAACATAAATCACTGAGTGAATGTAATTAAAGTGTGACATATATTTCCATCCAGTCACATCAAGTAAATCTCTCCGTCTTCATTATGTTTTACACTTACAGAGGAAACTTAATGTTTAAAGTGGAGACAGACGACTCAATGGCGTTCATCGTTGATCAGTTAAACACCAAGACTGTTTCTGACCGGTTATGCACATGGGTTCGTTTAGCTACTCTTCAGTTTAGATTGAGTGCCATGCTGCACTAAGGATGAGGCTAAATATAGGCTACAGTTCTGGGGTTCGAGCCAGCACGGACGTTTAAAAGTTGAAAGCTGGATAGAATCAAGACCTTCAACAGGTTTTATGACGATCAGACAGGTGCTCATTCATTGACGTCCAAATCTCTACCGAGCCACGCTCTTCTTTGGAGACTCTGTCACTTCCTGTTGGTCAGCTGCACAAACATTTTGTTGACATGCTTTAATGGCTTCGTTAAAAAAGAGTCCACAGAGTTTGTTGATGTTTGAAAAAGTTTTGGAAGCTGGAGGCTCCCAACACACGTGGTTCATCTTACTATAATGACAAAAACTCTGTGTGTGTCTGTTCCAGGTTGTGAAATTTGGCACAGTGGTAGAGGGTCATGGGAGGATGCCAATGAAGCAACATTACATCAATTGGCCAAAGGGGGGCGCTATAGCAACCGACTGAAATGTCAAACTTTGAATGGGCATATCTCATGCTGACAGGGACAGCTAACAGCAGCAGCGAAGCTAACATCAGGACGTCATCTGTTAAAAGCCTCCCGTTGTTGGATACGACATGAAACTACTCCAGTTAGCTCAATCATGTTGTAACTCAGACATCCGCTGGAACAAAATATTTTTTTCACGGGCCATTTAGTGAGTTATTACAGACACCGCTATTTTTTCACGGGCCATTTAGTGAGTTATTACAGACACCGCTATTAGCTAATGGCGTCCCTACATCGCCATGGTCGCCCCGGTCAAAATGGTCGCGCAACGATTACGTCACATTCAGAGGCAGCCCGTAACTTTACAGGAACCTTCTTCGTACTCCGCTCTCTCAGTGGAGACACGGCGGTTGAGAGGGCCGAACGAGAGGACGTTCCTGTAGTAGTTCCTGCCCCCCAAATAGTACCAGGAACTTCTTCAGTGGAAACGGGCCTAATCTATGTGAAACTGCACATAGGCATTGAGGACTGGCATAGGTAGAAGGTGACAAAGCTACCAATGGCTATGGACTAGTGTTTATTATTTAACAAATCCTGCAAGTTTTGTCCTGATTGGACAATCCATTACAAATGTGGCATATTTCTGGAACACAACTTCCAATTATATTACTTTGTTCCCTTATTCAGTTCAATTCAGATTAATTCAATGAGCATTGTTCAAACAGCATAGTTCAACAAACCCTGCCTTGTTCTATGAACAACTTCAGTCTGTTTGAATGAACTAATGTGGTTTTCGATTTGTTTACTAAATTGATCTTATTGTTTTGATGAATCCTGTTTTACATTGCGAGTCATTTATTTCCATTAAATTACCCAAGGCCCGCCAACTTAAAAAAAAAGTACAAAAAATATATAAAACATTTTAACATTTATTTGTTTTGACATTAATAACTGATACCTGTCCTTCAAAGCTTTCTTTTTAACATACATCATTCGAAACTCATTGTCCAGTTTATTTTGTCCACCTAGAAAAACATCCAATGAAGTCTGATGAAACCGTCCTGCAGTGAAGGTTCAAATAAACAGAGGTGGAAATCTTTCTTTTAATCTCATGATCTGAGTCAGAGTTCATCTTCCTTCCAATAAACAGAGTATACTTCGTGTGCCAAAGCACTCATGTCTTAAATCCACTGTCCTGCAGTATATAACATAACTCAATGTTCAGTCTCCAGCAGAGGGAAGTGTGTGTGAATACACTTTTTTAATCTGGACATGTTACGGTCTAATTTCCTGACCTCCGTCACAATGTCTGCCTCTTATTATTTCCCTCCGTCTGTCCCTCTGTCCTGGTCTCCAGACACTTCTCACTTCTTCCCCTGCAGGCCGATGCATTATTCAGGAACTCTGCAGACCTGTCTTTCTCCATCCGTCCACCAGATGCCCTCGGAGTTTCCCCACAGCTCCCAGTCACCTGACTCCACCTGCTCACCTGTGTCTCGTTCCCCAATCACTCTCTCAGGACTTAAACCAGCCTCCTTTTCCACAGTTGGTGTCAGATTTTCAGCGCTTTTGCTTTCCTGTCTTTGGGTTCCCAGTTACTCCTGTTTGGACTTGCTTCCTGTCCCAGTAAGCTCACATGTCCTCTTTGTCTGCAGTAAATCTCTGAGCTGTTCCTGTCTCACTGTGTGTGCACACGCTGAGAACAAATGTAATAAAACTACGACCAGTGTTGGAAGAAACATGCAGATCATTAACTGTAGTTAAAATACCAAAGAAAACACTGTGACAATACTTTACTACAAGTTAAAGTCCTGCATTCAAAGCTTCACTGAAGTAAAGTTTGTAAGTGGACTCAACTTAAGTATCGACTGTGCAGTAAATGTTTCCTGTCAGTGTTTTTTCTGATGCATCCTGACTGCTGGTTTTTGGGTTTCCATACAAGACAAAGAGTGCAGATATTTTGACATGCATCACACACTGCAGGTGTGTTGTGCAGCCTGGTTTACTGAGACACTGCAGTGAAACACATCCATTACATTTAACAGTTTAACTGCTGATTCTCACTTCAGGGAAAATGAGGGTTTAGTATAAGTTGGATTTTGCGTCAGTAGCTCCGCTCCTGTGAACGCAGTGACATGTCGAGTGTTGTTGTTCGTACTACAGAGTTAATCGTTAATAGTGAACTTTTTGTCTTCCTGCAGATTGAACACCAAAGTTGCATCGACGACGAGCAGGGCAGCGATCAGACGGTTCAACGAGCTGCAGCCACCCAGGATGGAGGAGAGGAAGGTGGGAAGCAGCAGAGTGGCGGCAGCAGCCCGGTTAGCCAAGGTAAGCTAACGTTCCTGTGTATCCTCACAACAAATGTTGGGTCACACATTAATGCACTGAGTAAAGCCTCCTACAGACTGTGAGATTTTAACAATCTGATGGTTGTCTGTCTCTATGTGTCAGTCGTGTGATAGTCTGGTGACCTGTCCAGGTGAGCCTGCCTCTCACCCAGTGTCAGCTGGAAAAGGCTCTGATGTTTTACAAGTGGTCATGACAGACTGCTAGTTCAGGTCACACGGTACCTTTAGTTGTTGTTCTGTCACCACTTCAGGATCAAAAGTAGTTTTAAAGTTGTTTGATTCAGTCGTTCAGTTTTTAAATTGTAATGTAAAATGTTAATTTGCTTTGTTCCAACTTTAAATTCAATCAGTTTATTAATGTTCAGCACCTCTGTAAAGATTAAAGCTCTGATGATGAATCAGTGAAACAACAGAGCTGAAATATTTCTCAGTGAATTTTCCACAGTTTTACTTTTTATTTCTGTAGTTTGAGTCTGATTCTTTCAGAGAAACTGGTTTTCAGCCACGGGCGTCATCGAACAACAACCAGCAGCCGAGCTTCTGTCTCTGTCAAACACATTGATTTCTCTTGTTTGTTTTCAGTCTGTTCTCTGCTTCTCTCCGTTCAGCTCACACAAAAACTACTTTCTTTTTTTTTTTTATTAGGGTCCTGGCAGCTAAGCTGCCAGGACCCTATTGTAATCCTAGGTATTCTTCTTCTTCTTCTCCTTCTTCTGAGGAAATCATACTTCCCATGGGTGAAAACTCACCAAACTTTGCACAAAGGTCCAGTCTCATGCCAGATATCCTCAGCTGTAAACTCAAGCCAATAGTCCTGATGGTGGCGCTACAGCAAGCGTCTAAAGTTCAAAACTTTGAAAATTCATAACAAATCAACCATACGTGCTACAACTTCACAACTTTCATCAAACTGTAGCCCCAATACTGAAGAAACTTTTGTACATTTAAACCTATTAAAAATTATGAAGTTCATCACTCTGTTTTTTTCAAAAACTGTAAAACTTCTTAAACCTATCTCCTCCCACAATTTTTGCTCAATTGACACCAAACTTGCTACAGAGCATCTTCAGACTGTCCTACAAAAACTATGTTTCTCAGATTTTTGATTTATCAAAAATTGAGCCTACAGTGCATCAAAATGTTTGACTGTAAACGGTACTGTAAACATATACATGCAAATTCTTGCTAAATAAATCTTCAATGTTCATGAAAAAAATGACAAAATTCTAGAGTCATGGTAGATGATGTGTGGCAAATTTCAGAATTTTATCTCAAAAACTGAATTTTTGACAGCATTTTGAATTTTGCTCTAATGTGAACAATTGGAGTCAATGTAAAAATGGCAATTTTAAACATCAGTTTTTCACTTATGGAGCAAATCAATCATTGTTACAAACAAATTACCAACATCTCCATGCTGTCTAGATGCAATATGTGTATTTTCAGATTTTTGTTTCGATAACTGAATTTTTTACAGTGGTTTGAAATCTGCTTTTCCATGCATGGACGGCTGCTAAACCTGCACGTCTGGCTTAGTCAATTTGTGAAGCTACACATGAATTGTCACTGACTAATTAGCTCAGTGAGATAGAAATTGATTCTTAGTCTCAGAGGTTGTGAGTTCAAGCCTCAGCTGATGCAAAAGGCAGATTGTGTTGCTAAATTTCTTCCAATTCTTCTGCTTGTTGCTCAGAATTGCCTAAAAATGCCCGGACCCGACCCATCGCTGCGCAGCAGCTATAATTGCTGCTGTTATTTAAGTGATCCAAAACGCTTCAGTTTAACTGGAGTCTCACAGGTTGTAAAGATCCTAACGGACACCAAAGAATGACAAATAACTGTTTTGGCTGTTGTTTCCATGTCTGTGATATCTGATTGAATTCACTCAGTTTGAGAGAATTAAGCTAAAAGAATAAAGAAAGAAACAGAAACTTAAATCACAGTGAATAAGTTGTTGATTAAACCCTGAACCGATAACGTCAGCCCGGGGAAGGCCAGTTTATGTGACAGATCCATCAGAATAAACTAGGAGTCAATATTAAAACATCTGGTCTTTGATTTTTGTTTTCAAATTCTAAAATACATTTTTCCCAAAGATGGCTTCAGTTTATTTTTAATTTGTTCTGTGATGCTCTAAAAACAGGGCTTGTACGTCATGATCGACAGTGATGTCTGCTAATGGGTGTGCTTGCGATCAATGGAGCTGCTTGTGATTGGTCAGATGGGTGTACAGTGGCTCCAGTTGATGTCACCAGTGCAAAATGGCAGCGGCCGTATGATCCGGGATATTTTGGCTTCATTTTCACTCACTCTCACTCTGAAGCTGTCGAATACTGGCGCTTGGTCAGTGACTCCCAACGTTAGACACCAATGAAAAAAGCCGTCCTTTCAGGTCGGCATGATTTGTTGCCAGTCGCTGTTATTCTGTAATGGTGCCCGGCAGCGTCCGGGAGAAATGCGGCAGGACAACAACAAAAGTTAAGGGGGCGAAGGTTGGAGTAGGGTTGGAGGGAGGTGGATGGGTCCAACAACCACTTCCTGTTTGAATGTAGAGCCAAACCCTGTTCTTTTTTCCTAAACGTAACCACATGTGTGTTTTGGAAGGAGAAAAAAAAGTCAATTCACAGTGCTGTACCGACGTAGTACTTTTATTTTGAAAGAGACTGTATCAAACTGTACATTTCCTGTGAAAACAGAAGTGTATTTTGAAAACAGACAATGCATGTAACAGGCTGAAGTTGACACGGCGTCCCAGAACGTCAACAACCAACACACCCAGGGTACCTTGGACGTCATATGTGGACGTGGAAAGTCCATGACCAAACGTGGACATGTGACGAGGTCACAGTGAGGATGTGTTGACAGTGGGAGGAAGTGGAGACATGTCGTCCATCTTATAGTCTATGATGTAAACAGTGAGTTTTTTCAGAGGAGGTGCAGCTCTTTTCTTTTCCTGTACAGCCATGCCTTAATTCAGTTTTACTTATAAAGCCCAATATCACAAATCAAGATCTGTGTCAGAGGACTTTACAACATACGACATCCCTCTGACCTTTGACCTTCACAGCAGATGAGGAAAAATCAGGTCAGACAGAGGTGCAGTAGACGTGTGTACAGAACAGATAACAGTATTGATAATCCTTGGATGGAGGGCGGCAGAGAGAGAAAAGTTCACCTTGTTGTCGACTGTTCATTTTGAACAAACGTAGCAGTCACAGTTTGGACAGTGTTCGGAAATGTTGAAGCTTTCAGGGACTTGATGAGAATCAGTGTTGCTGTTGCATCAACAGAATATTGAAACCAGACAAAGCTGCTGCTGATTTTCTCACCTGTATCTGCAGATATTGAACTGTGAGTGAGAACAGAACACACAGGAGGTGCGTTTTGTACACAGCACTCCAAACACACACACATTTCTATAGTCAGAAACAGTGTGTGTCAGGGAAACCGGTCGGAGGAGGGGGAATACACAATTTGTTGTGCTTAGCGCTGAGATGCTGAAATCAGCGAAAACATTTTGCTTCAGAAGAGTTTTGCTCCCATTTCCGTCTGCTTTCACTGCACATTCCCCGTGAAACAGCTGAGACGGGCTGTAATTGGTTCGCCTCACCTGCTGAGACACGCTCAGGTAACAAGTAAACAAAGCTGTCATGATGATGATGATGGGACGAGCCTGTGTGAGCAGTCAGCTGACTCCTGGAGCAGCAGAGCTGGGTTCGTCCTCCGGGGGGATGAAGGTGATGAAATATTCAGCCTCGCTGCTTGTTAAATACACTCACAGCTATTTTGGCTTGAGACAAATTACAGGAGGAGGTTTGGTGTATCGGTCTGAGTCTCAGGAGTTTTAAGAAGTGTCCTGAAGAATTTCTTTAATTGTGGTGAGAACCGGGGGCCAGTTTGTGTTTAAGCATTTTATTCTCCTTCAAAACAACTGGTCTGATTATTAATGGTACGATGATGCTACAAAAAAGATGGAAAAAATGAACCAGCCTCCTCTCACATTGACCTCTCAGAGAAAACAATATAAAAAAGAAATATTAAAGGTCTTATAGGTCATATTCTTATATTTCTGTCATATCTATAATGTTCAATGTGGTCAACGTTTCAAATAACGAGATAAATGTGATTAAAAACCTTGTTTCCAGTCAGACCAGCTGACTTCAGCTCTTGACGGACATCTTTATATGGTCATCTGTTTCAGGCTCGCTACTGCAAGTGTTTGCATTGCATACACAGCTACATGTAGCGACATGCTAATGTCGGGGAAACGCGTCATCTTGGTTGCTGATGTTGATTTGTGATCAGATTCTTGCTGGTGATTTTTCATCATGGTAGAAAGTAGCACTGTTCTCCATTACAGTCGTGACGTACAGAGACGCTGACAACAGCTGACCAATCAGAGCAGACTGGACTTTTTCAGGAGGGGAGCTCAAAGAGACAGCAGGTGAATCCAGGTGTTCCAGCACGGACAGTCTCTGGCAGCTGGGTTTCCCAAATAAACTCAGATGCAAGTTAATGTTAGCATGCTAACTCTGTAGCCTGTAAGCTCTGCTCTCCATCAGTACGCTTCAGTGTAGTACGTTATGTAAACTATGTACTTCTTGCATGGTGCATTCATTTCAACAGGGTAGTGTTGTTTCAAATCGCACACTGCTGTCTTCTTCTTCATCTTCTTAAATATGAAACGACAAATTACAAACAGACGGTGGAGCGTTATCGCCAACATCTGACCGCTATCTCCGCCCACACATAAACCAAACTTACGCCACAACGTCACTGCTGATTAAAATGTGCTGCTGTAGCTGGGTCAAGTTAGCTAACTACCGAATGCTAACATTAGCTAGCAAGCTAAGGTTAGCACTCATGTTGCCTAAGCTATGTCAGAAAGATGGCGACCGTTGAGGACGAGAAATTGTTTTAAAACACAAAACTATTGCTACGTTTACGTCTAGTGCCCAACACACCTAATACAGAGAGCTCTGAGAACACTGCTGACCTGTTTTAGTTTGAAAACTCCTCTTTAGTCTGGTTGGACGGAAACTGAGATGTTTGAAAACCACGACGCAGACATGTATGCTCACTTCCTGACTGGTAGTGTGTCTCAAAACGCATACTTCCTTTGGTACACTTCAGTTAAGTACACTATGCTCACTATGTACTTCTTGTGTGGTGCACTAATTTCAGCAGGGTAGTGTTGTCTCAAGTCGCAGACAGCTGTTTTGCACTTACCGGAGGTGACAATGGCTTTTTTTTCCTTTTTTTTTTTTACGTGCCTCTTCTTCTTCATCTTCTTTTGAAGGTGACACATAAACCAAACTTAAGCCACAATGTCAATACTGATTAAAATGTGCCACCGTAGCTAGGAGCAAATTACTACCCAGTGAATGCTAACGTTAACTAGCAAGCTAATGTTAGCACTCGCATTATTGTACACAGTATCAAATCATCACAGACCCAGCAAACGTCACTGACGGCTTCTGTTCGACAACAGTTTTGGTCCTTAGTGCAAAAAACATGTCGAACTAACAGACTCCTGATTGTTGTGTGTGTAGGTGTGCGACAGAACAGAGGTGTGCTCACCATGTCTAACTGTACGTTCACACCAGAAGCTTCCAAAGAGACAAAGTCTCTCGCAGATGCCCAAGAAGCACGACTGTCAAAAACATTTGTGGCAGCTTTGGTCGCTCTAGTCGCTCGTCACGTGAATCATTGACCGTTCGATCGTGCTTGTCAATTTCAAGGAGCCACAAAGACTGGCTTGAAAGCAGCATAGTTGCTGCTTGTTGTTGGCCGACAGAAAGTTATGCTTACCCCCCAAAATCGTATCAACTCAACATGGAAGATGATCTTGCTGCTGTGATGTGTGCTGCTGCCGTCTTGTGCATTCGAAGACGCCATCGCCGTCGGGTTTGTTTTTTTTAATTTTGGTCTCTGCAACTGACCACTGTTGGAACAAGTGTGCTGTAGGAACCAAAGTTACATAGCTTGTTCTCTGGGATCTGCTTCATCGAAGCACGTCAGCATTCCGATTGGTTGTCGCCGAACCACATCACAGCTCATTACCATGAAGTTAAACGAGTTTTAACTCCTCTCCAGAGCTGCTCCGGTCGCTTTGGTTGCCCAAGTCGCTGAGCTCTCATTGAAAATGAATGACCTCCGCTGTTTTTGAAGCTCTGGTCGCTGTTGGTTTGAACGTACAGTAAGGCTTTCCATGTAGACGCATGGAAGGGCGAAAGGGTGTGCTCTCTCCGCCTTAGGCTTTCTGTGTACGCCTGATGAAGGGCAGAGAGACCCCAGAACAGCGCCATACCTCCAAATACATCACTGCAATGGAAATAGTTTTCTTTGACTAAAGTGCTCCTGACTGAGCTACAGTCTTTTCCGTCAGTTTACTGTCAGTTAGCTAGCTACACCAATGAGCCAATGTTAGCTAACATACATTAAAATGACATAATTGAAAACTAAGAAGAGAAGCTACGACATGTTAGCATGCTAACAGTAGCTGGCCACATAAGACAGATGGCTAAAGTAAGTATTTTACAGTTTTACAGGAGAAGACTTGATGAAGACGAGCTGGTTGGTTCTGTCAACAGGCATTTGTTTTTAACAACCACAACTTCAACCTAAAGTGGTCCTAAAACTTTGGTCAAACTTCACCAAACCTAAACCACAGAGCATGGGACAGATGACCTATATAGGTGTAAAGTTTTGGGTGGTTGTTGGATACTAATGAGGCCGGCTGCGTTCAGCGGCGTGTTATAAAGTGCATAATTAAACCAGTAAATCAATGAGACATACATGTACAGTAAGCAGTCGAGCTGTATGATGTTAAACAGAGTCCCCCTCCTTCTCTTTATTATTACAGCTGAATATTGGGCTCACAGGAGCAATAGGAGCAGAGTGTTTTATTAGCACACAGATCAATGTCTTTCAGGCTATTAAAAACCTTTTAGGATGTGTTGAGCTTCATTATGCACTTCCTGTGTCCCTGTGTGTGTCGTCTGATGTGTTCGTCCTCAGGAGAGCTGACGGGTGCTGAAACAGGGACTCAACTTTTATCTTTGTCACTTCACAGAGAAAGAAAAGGAACGGAGGCGGTTTTAGACAGTAACTGTGGTAGAACATTTATCAGACATCATATTCAGAGGGAACAAAGAGTCCTTCACACGGTCTGCTCTATGTGAGGAGGCTCAGGGTGTCTGGAGGTTAAAGATAAGATGAAGACCTTGATGTTCTGGACTCGTCTAAAGGCTTATACAACGTCGCTCAGCCCTCTCCATGGTGGTGTGATTATACGTGACTATGTGACAATACAGACCGTTTAAAGCGGAGCGAACCACGAGCCCTTTTCAGACAGGAGTTGTGCAAATTTGCAGGAAAGCCCAATCAGTCTTTTTTCAGCATTGGCAGTATAAAAACAAAATCGGGGAGTGCAGCAAAATGCCGCCTGCCTACTTTTGTTTATACAGAATGCGCCTTTTTCGGGTCAATGGGGGGCGTGAGCAAGTAACAAAACGTGTAGCTCAGCGTGTGACGTAAACAGTGACGTGGGAGGGAAGCCGCGGCTGG
>NC_065508.1:1047786-1050203 GCF_006386435.1 Epinephelus moara | reverse complement strand
GAGCACTGCCAGAGCCCTACAACATGACCTCCAGCAGGCTACTGGTGTGCATGTTTCTGACCACACTGTCAGAAACAGACTCCATGAGGGTGGCATGAGGGCCCCACGTCCTCTAGACCCTTAAAAAGTCTGAGAAACTTCATGTGTACAACTCCACCGCCCCTGATGTATAGATACAGAATCCTCTGTCATGAGACGATGTCGCCGCTCTGATGAGGAGCATAAAAACACATTTTTACGTATTTACTCACCTTTTAATAACTCCTGTCTCCTCCGAGGTCATCGCGTCATATCTGAGTTTGAAAGGGCAGAAAGTTTTATCTTAAAGTAAATGTGTCCATGAACTCACCACGACCTTCATTAATCATTAAAAACAATAATGTAAATATTGTCAATATTTACATTTGATTAAGTTTGTTTGTCTTTTGAGTGTGTACATCTGAGTGTGTAGCTTCACTGTTAATAACCCTGTGCCAGTTTACCCCGAGTATAAATTATTCAGTTAACAAACACACACACATCCATGCTATTGTGTGTGTGTGTGTGTGTGTGTGCTCCTATCACTCCTGATTTCCCGGCTCTGCTGTGAACACGCTGCCGGTTTGATCCATATAAAACTGTTATGGTTTATTGATCAGTGAATATAAATTATGAAGGTTGTGTTTAAAGATTCACGGGGCCGCTGGGACGTCCCGATGATAAAATATTTAACCTGCAACACACAATAGGAGAATATGAATGTTGTTTGTGTAATGAAGCGGGTTGAAATCTGCTGTGTGTGTTTTATGGCCGTGTGAATGAAAAAAAATAAACGTAGTGGAGGAGCCGCAGCTGCAGATGTGTCTGTAATGACAGGCAGTGATGAAGTACTCCTGTCACCTGTCACTGCATTAAGAGCACTGATACCACAGTGTCAAAACACTCTGTCCTGTGTTCAAAATGTTCCTTCAGTATATGTGTGTGAGTATAATCAGTAAAATAACAGCGTGACTCATGTTTGTGTGCAACATCTTAATGTGTAAAGTTACTACAGCCGTCACATAACTGCAGTGGAGTAGACGGAAGAAGTGACATGACTGGAACAAACTCGAGTGAAGTACAAGTACCTCAGATTTGTACTTACTGCTGAGTACAGTACTTCAGTAAATGTACTCAGTTATATTCCAACACTGCCGGCTGGTTTCTGTCACCTGTGATATCTTTGTTTTAGTTATTGCAAACTTCCAGATGGTTTCCTGTTAGATCCTGTGAGGTGTCCTCCACTGATCGGTCTGTATTGATCAGTTGTGGCTGAAGGTTCAGACTCATCAGTCCAGTCGCCAGGAGAAAATGTGACATTGCACGTCTCCGCAAACAAACAATATGTTACATGTTTATGTTTCATACGCATCATATCTGTTTATAGAGTGACGTAGTATATGAGCTGACTTCATCATCAGGAGGTGGAGGGTGTGTTGCCTTAGATGCCTGCTAAGCTGCAGACACTGCTCAACACCAGCAAACAACAAGCCGGTTGTTTTTTAGCGAGTCATCACTTTGTTTCAGCGATTTTTTAGACACCAGTGTTCTCTGGGGACGTGTTAGGGACCAAGCATTCTCGGAACCCATCGGCTGTATCGGCGTCTGACTTCCGGCAGACGGCGATACAGCCTCTGGGGGCAGACCCCTGATTTTTTGGCATTCTGGCTTTAGGAGGCGAATTTCCATTTCCGACTTCCGTTTATATATAAGTAAATATGCTGAACCATTGCGATGGATTCAGAGTTTGCAGTGACGGCAATTATGTTCCGCCTCGTTAGTTCACCGCACGGACCGTTTAACCTGTTAAAAACAGCAGCCGGCTCAAACGTGATTGGTCAAAATCACGCGGACTATAAACAGCCTACAACCGAAAACCAGGGCTCCTCTGTTCTTCTTCTGGAGGCAAGATCTCCAGGGTTTGCCTACAGACTCTACATTCTGTATATAGAGACTAGGGACCAAGCAGTGAGGCAAAAAGGACACAGCTGACAAAGTTGTTGACAAAATAATGTATTTTTATTTACCAAAAAACAATACATGAAAAAGTCGACCTGTAGAGGTCAACATAACTGTACTCATCATAATAACTAAACAAGGTGTTAACTGAACAAACTGATCTGTACACACGAGCGAGCAGATACAGTGGCAGCCAAACCCAGTAATACACAAAGGGGAACTAAAATGGACGGCAACTACAAACTAAACACAAGAGGCAACAGATAGGAATCCGTTTTTTTTAGCTTGGCGCCACCTAGTGTCAGTGGTGTTGCGTCACACTGTGGCAACGACCAAATTGACCGTGGGGATCAGAGATAATGAATAAAATGTAGGCTGTAAAGCCACCAGTATACCTCTATGTATATGTAGAATGAGAAGGTGTGTGGACACTCTACTAA